>NW_012130066.1:5681704-5703875 GCF_000143395.1 Atta cephalotes
CATACTAAGTTTAGTATATAACATGCGCGCTCTCTCTCTCTCTCTCTCTCTCTCTCTCTCTCTCTTTCTCTTTAATTCTTGTGAATATTTCGTATTATGGCGAATTCGCGTCCAGTGTTATCGATTTTGGAATGTAGTGCAGTCACAGCACAATTATAATACTGCTCGCAATGAAAATACAAACAAGATACGCGAGTGATGACATAGTACGACGTTATAGTTGCATTTTGGCATTGAACGTCGTCGAGGGATAGAACATAGCCGTGAGTTAGCCACGCGATGTGTAAACGCGCGCACCCTGGAAATTTGCAAGTAAATGGCAATTAATCAGTGTCCGTATGAATGGCCCGCTGCCGTTAATTTGTCATTTCGTGCCGCGACAATTTGCATGCGACTGTCCACCGGCCATCGAATTTGCTGTTGCGCCACGCATGCAGCAACAACCACTGGCTAGTTTCTGTTAAGCACCCTCGTATTTACGAGAAGCTCTTAATATCTGCGTGTATAGTAAAAAGGAAGTCCAGTTACACATTTGCAGCGTATTCTTCGTACGTAAAAATTAAAGTGAGATCCTTCCATTTCGCATTCATATAATACACCCGCTTTATATTTTATTGTCTTTTCTAGTTTTCCTAACGAACGTTTAAAGTTTTCCACAATTTTATATTTATCTTTTTGAGAGATAAAAGTAAAATTTTGTGCAATTTGTTAAATTTGTAATTTATTGAAATTGTATATTTTTTTATTTAATTTTGTTTATATCGAAAAACAATATTATTGCTACACAAACTTAAATTGCAAGATTAAGAAAAAAAGATAGCCAACGAAATATAATGAAAAGTTCCATTCTTGTATATTGAGTTCCGTCTTCATCATTCGTCTTTGGAAAAGGTTCGATACTTTTTAGTTCAAAGAAGAGACTCTTTCCGCGCTACACATCGCTGTTGCCACTCGTGTCGGTGGTGAAGAAAATTTCGAAATACCTCGAAACTTTATCGGTGCTCTTTCTGTTAGTTCGAAGCGCGAAAAGCGCTATCCGCGGCACATGAACGGTTTCCCTCGCTCGGAAACTTTTATTTCGCCATTCCGCCGACATAGACTACAGGAAAATCGAGGAAAAAAATGTGCATTGAAGAAAAAAAGTAGGTACGTGTAGAGATTCGTCACTTTCAATGGCGAATACCTTCACAGGCAACTCAGAGACGATACAATGTCTCCTCATGCGAAAATGTACACGTGATATTTTTTTAAATGATTTACGAGTATAGCTTTTGCTACTCCATAGAAATTACTTGTTTTCCAGTATTTCTCTCTCTCTTTCAGAAAAGAACAAAAACATTTCCAATTAAAATCCTTTATTTATCTTACATGTTTTCATATAAATTTGAATTAGGTAAACAATATTAAGTGAAAATTAAGAATAGTATTTAAACACAGCTAAATGGCATTTACAGTCAAAACAGACCTTAATGCGGGTCTTTGTAATATATCATGTCATATATCAATGTAATTAATAAATATAATTATAGTTCTATAGACATTTAATTGTGAGATTATTATTTCTGTGTATATAATTGTGTTTCATATTCGATAAATCGAATCTATAGCGCATAATCTATAGAATTAATAATATTCGCATATGAAATATTACATAAGCACCAAGACCCAAGATTTTAATCAAAATGGCATTCTTTTTTTATTTGATTTATATATCTGGTGTTTCCACATAAATTTACGTGTAGAATTATCCGCTTCAAGTATTCGGAGGTGAATAAGTCAGAACTTTCTGAATGCACGTCAAGTTTGAGTGAAATGTCTCTCATTTTCTTACAATATGTTTTCACATTCCGTACTTAACTGTGCTTCATACGACGTTTCTTCCATATTGCTTATTTTCTCTGCATTAAGCGTAAAATTTTCAATAAAATCTGTGATTTCTTAAGTCTAGCGAATAAAGGAGGGTAATATGGAAAACACATCTATGCCGATATGTAAAACTACCCGATGAATCGGCGGGCTCGGTTTAGCGGACTGTGTGGAAGTGAATTTCTTCTTATTCCCAAGTATTCGACTGTCGTCCCATGGCGTATGCGCAAGATCGATTCCCGTCGTTTCCACTGTTGACTGCGAATGCATTCGATGTAAAATGCAGAAAACGATCAGCGCGATATACCGTACGAATAGCAGAATGTCAGAGGAGGGAGAGAGGAAGATTTCAGAGTTTGAGTTCGAGAATTTATGGAAATGTATTTTTCCACGTTGCGAGTGTTGGTTTGCACTCTGTGGTGCGCATTTTTGCCATGTTTCCTTACAATCACGAATGTATTACCGGCTTTCTGTGAAATTGTTAAAGCAACGCTCGATTACATTCAGCTAGCAGTTTACTGTGAATCGAATTTTTTGATGCTTTGATTAAATATATTGCGTAATTTTTTTCCTATTGTTATATTTTGATGCTATAATGCGGTGTTATTGAATTTATATTGTAATCTTGAGAAACTTATTTTCTTCATTCAAAAGGAAAACAAAGTTTTTGAATCATAATTTTCTATTTTTAGTATGTTGGATAATCTGGCTGAAACTGTCGAAAATGTTCATTACTACATATTACTTAGAAAGTTTTACGTAAAGTGAATAAGTTATCAAGTTTCTATTTGCTACAGCTATTTGCGAGCATAAACATAAATTATTTGTCTTATGTTCATTTTGTCGGAATATTCGCGCAATGCACTCTCATATATAGTAAATTCTTTTAATTGAATTAAATTTTTTTATTAAAAAAATATGATTACAAAAAAGGAGATAATATTCGATTTAATCTATTTTTTAATTATTTTCCGAAATAAAATAATGAACAATTTTTTGATGCATAGGAAATGTTCAGTTTTATTAAATGTAATATTATTTTCTAGTTGTAATTAATTTATGTGCATATATATTAATTTCAATAATCCACAATGTCGATATATTATACTGATTTGCATAAATGATTTACTTATTAATGCATTATCAATTACGATAACCTTTTGTTTGCATATGGCGAATTAAATATTATGTTAATCTTGAAGGATGAATGCGTGATGTGATTAATAGGAGTTGCATTGATGTCTCCTTTTACATTGAAATAATTTTGTACATTCATTGAATTCAAGCTATGAAATGTCTGTTCGTAAAGTCCGAGACTCCGTACCATAAATTATGATATAGTGAGACAGGGATTGGTGAAGCCTGGAGTTGTAACAGAATGTTCACTTTCTAACTTGATTATTGCTTTCATCCTGGTATCCCACCAGACGTTACAGTTTGAATCATCCATACTTTTTGAGAGAAGTTTTTATGAAAGGCGAATCAGTTTTTACAAAAACATCGATTCGCTCTTGTTTGTTATATTTGGAGTAATCAGTAAAAGTTTATAAATTTTACTCTTTCTTTCTTTTTTTTCTGTCTCTTTCGCATTTTCCCTGCAATATCCGAATTTGTTAAAGGTAATACTTTAATTCGATGGTCACGCAGCCATTATTCATTCTAACGCCGTTAATTCAGTGATACATCTATAGATGAATTAATATAATAAACACCTGCAGGTGTTCGGTCCATGATTATTTATGAATTTATGATATTACATCAGTCATGCTACAATCATCCGAGCGGATAATGTGGATAAAATCTACATGGGAATGCTAAAGCACGCAGCGATGCGCTCACGTGCGATCTCCACGTGCTATCGATTTAATCGATGTCGCTTATAATGCGGCCGTTACTTTCGACGATTTTGCGTTATATTAAATTAATTCCGTTATCGGCGATCAGAGGATGCGCGGACACGGCAATCGTTGCACACTGTTTACGCCAGCACGCATAATTCCAGTTTACTTCCGCTAATAAAGGAAGCCCTATACACGTGTACATGCACGTCGATACTAATGTCGGCCTTTGAATAATATCAGTAACGTAACGTGGCACGGCATCCTTTGGCGGATCGATCGAGTGTGCGAGGTGTGCGACAAATTCATTCAGTCAATTCCGCGCGATGGTGATTCGGCCACGTTCGGGGGCAAATTATTGTCGTACCGGTGATAATTGAGCACAGCCACCTATAATAAACCGCGTTCAAATCGCCGACTCTTCGCGGATAGCTTTGGGTCGAGGCAATTACAACGGTGACTACCGCCGGGCAACGCCCCACTTCCCTACACTGCGGAAACGGGGCATCAGCCAGTTTGCAATAACTGATATAACATTTACGCTAGAAATTAATGCTGAACTCGAATAGAATCGTAACCGCGCGCGGACAGGAAGTAATCGCATCGGGCAACGGCTAAGCTGGAAAGTTCATTCGATAATAACGTGGGTTCTCTCGTACTCGCGACGAAGTGCTATTGCCAAAGTTAATTTATGGATCAGCGAGACGCGTTTAAAGCTTTATTGGAGGAACTTCGTTGCTTCGACATTACGTCACTTATCCGATAGTGCAGCTCGGGAATGAGGGTCGAACATGCGCGCATTCTGAACTTTGCAATACGTTGACATAATATATACATGGCACAAAATTGTATACTTTACATCAACTTTTCTGCAATATTTAGATACAAGAGAATTATTCTTCTTTTATTCGGTAAATTCTTCTTTAATAAACAAGTATTAATTACACTACAATACGCTGATGTAAAAAATTATACAGCAAACTTCATGGAAGTCTGACTACTAATCCGTTTGACGTCTTGCTCATTTGCAACTCATCGGTCTGCCAATAGCTTCAATGAGATAACTTATGGTATACAATAGTGTGTACTTAGGAACTTCATATTTTGCAAGTCTGTTGTAATTCGCAAATCAAATATTAAAGTAACGTAAACTTCCTTATATTCAAACTACTTAATTTTACAAGATTATTAGTCATTAATCCACGAAGTTATATGCAACTTGAGTATAAATTTTAAATCCAAGAGTGTCATGCAATTTCCACATAAATATGATTACAGAAATTATCAGGTTTAATCGTTGCGTAGCGGAAATCGGTGAAAACTTGTCCAATCTTCCAGATTGCTCGATGGCAAAAGGTGAAGACACTTCAAAGAAATGCTCACTCATGCGACGAGGTCGGAAATATTGACGCAACATGACGACGTGGAGTTTATGCAAGAGTCGGATCGCAATCACGAGTGCGTCGTGGTTATCGACAAGTTACTCATTTCGCATCTCAAGAAACCGACCGTCTTTAACGAGAAATTTCGCGAGGGGACGCACGGATAGAAACACGCGCGACAAGTTTCCGCGATGAGAAATTCGAGCATAGCAACAACCCTGATACACTTGAGAGCGAGATGCGGAAAATCGAGGCGCGTATCACCGGAGGCAGCCAAGACGCATCGTGCTGTGATTCCTAACATCCGAATCGCGAAAGGATTCGCAGACTTTAAATGGCTTTTGCGACGCAAATTTGCATCATGTACACACACACACACACACACACACACACACACACACACACATGCAAATAACAGTACTCACACATAAATTACAGACAAGAATCTCATCTCAAGAAATTCCAGGATACCTATCTTATTTCGTGGCGTCGGCGACATTATCAATGTTGAACTCATCGAGGCGCGTAAGTAGTCGTGGTACTCATGGTCAGACTAAGCGCGGCAGTGAAGTTTACCGAACAGCTGTGCGAAAATGTATCGTCGTTATTTGTTCCCTGGTAGTTCCTATCCGTGGTTAGGTTGTAGTCGCCTCACTGCACACTCGGTGTGCTCAATTTGCGCAGATAAGACCGTGCGGCTAACCTGAACGGCCTTAAGGAAAAAGTTTGAAACACATAAGACTGTAATCCGCGTGGGACGCTAAGAGAAGTTACTAAACAGAAGGTTTTCTTTCTTGACCAACTTTGTTGGCCAAACCGATCTGAGAAAACTTACTCATCTTAAATGTTTTACGAATTGAACGTGATCATTGATGCAAAAGTTAAAAATATTACCTAATCCTTTCCATTTGAAAAAAAAAAGAATTATTATTGGATGCTGCTGAAAGAATGAAATTCTGACGTATCTTGTGCAATTAAATGTTAATCCAAATGATTTGCATTTTTATTCGAATTATAGTATTTTTAATAACTTTTTAAAACATCAATTTCAAAAATGAGTGGTACCTTTTAAAAATTTTTTAAAAAATTGCATTACCTTTTTAAAAATATTTATAAAATATTTGCTGTTCTTAGTGATTAATTGGCGCATATATGTACATAAACCACATAGACTCACTTTTTGCGCGTAGTCTAGGCGGTCACGTCAAATATATTGTATCGTGATAGTAACTTCCATTTTCGATCGGTTCGCCGTCGATTCTCAATATCTATACGGACGGCTTAATGAAATTTTCGAGGGTTTCGACTCTGCCATAAATTTCTATCGCCGACAGCGATCTCGTTCGCTGATACACAAAACCGGACAAAGTCGACGCGGAGTCGAGAGAGAATACTCGCGTAACTTCATTCTCGACTCATCGTAATTCAGCCCGCATATACGACCCTATTTTCGTCGCAATGATTAAGATCGCCCGATTTATTCTATGGATTTATATCCGCGCGAAATGCAATCGTACGTCGCTCGGGGAAAGCTTTCGAATGTTCTACGTGACTCATGATTTCTATACAATTCGTCGTATAATTCTTACAATTTGTCTCCAAATTTCTATTACGCGATGAATCTCAAACATTACTTTAAACTTATTATTTATAATCGACGCAACACCTGGGCCAACGTCATTCATCAAACTTTTTTTCAAATACTGAAATGTATTTTTAATATTCTCGTGATGTAGCTTTTCTAGAAGCAAAGGAAAATGTGATCTTATACACATCGTGAACTTATTGTTAGCCGATCGTCCCCGTTCCCTCTCGCTTCTCGTCGTATTCTTGCGTCCAATACCATCGTTCGCGGTGGTGCGAGAACTGTTCGAGCAAAAGCGACCGGGTAAATATCTTGCAGTGCCGGTAAACGAAATTGAATAAACATTTTTCAGCAAATAGAGCCCACAGTGGTACGAATTTAAAAGTCGCTGAGACGAGCACAGGTGGTTCCCCTGTCGCTGGAAAAAGCGCCGAACGGAAAAATTGCATTTCGCCTCTTTCCTTGTTCCTCTACTCTTCACATTTCGTTTCTCTCTTGCACATTTTTCGATCCGCTGTCACTCTTTCCCTGCCTTTCTCATCTTTCTCCTGTCCATCTATGCTTTTCCGCACTACGAGAATCATCCCCATAAAGCTCTATCCTTCGTCGCCGACGGTGATGTAATCGACTTTTGCGCTGGTTATCTTTCGATTCTCGTTGCGAATTGGTTATAAATGCTAATGTATGAGCCAGCTGCGATGCAATCTCTGAAATAACGTTTCAACATGAGACGTGCAGTTTTAATTTTGATGAAATTTCAACGAAATTCCATGAAGTGATAGTATTCAGTACATCGGACAAAATCTGGAAACGGTACTACGGAACATGTACATTTTAATTTGTTTTTATTCAGTATAATTTTTTCTGCGAGCTATTTTCTTTTGTATTATTAAGTTTTAAAATATTAATATATGGAATTTACAGTTTAAATTACATATATTATTGCGGATTTCATAGAATACTTTCTTTAAATATCCGATCAATAAGTGTTACTTTATGAAAAAAAAAATCGAGGTTAATTCTCTCGAAGCATGCCTTTATCATCTTTAGAATGAAGGCGGATGGCGTTTGTTACGCGCCAGTGTTTTCACAGTCTTACAACGTCGTTCACACGATATACAAGCTTAAAAGAGATATCGATAATAATTAACAGGAAGTAAGAAATAAAGATAGACAATAACAATAGAATACATCCAATGGTTTTGAGAATGCTCGCGATGTTAGAACCACAAATAAGTCGTAAATAAGTTGTAAAAAAGAGAGGGGAGAGGGGGCTGCAAATCGAGACGAAAGAAGGAGAGATCAGATCCGATTTACGATCAGCAGCTTGGCTTGGCAGTTTGTTCCGCGGCGGGATCGTTTCTTCGCCGCAGAGAACGGAAGTCGATCGAGCGCAACAATCGATCACGCCAAACGATAAATTAGCGTCGAGTTCCGACATCCTTATTTCAACTATATTCGTGTGAATGTGATTGTCGAGAAGTGATCTCGTTATACAAGACTGTGTACATTGTGCATATTTAGACAACTATGAATGCGAATGACCAGTAGAGGGTGAATTTCGGGAGATGTTTCGCTTCATTCTGTGAGTGAGACCGAATTTGACTTTCCTTCGCTATTATTAATAAACTCCAATTCTGGCTTTATTGTTATGGTCGGGTTAGAATTAATTCCGGGATATTTAATTAGAGAATATTGTCTAATTACGGGGAAGACATTATTTGCATTCGTTGAAACTACTGAAGACTACGCAATATTATTTTGCGTATTTTAATATTGAAAATATTATACTACATTTCTGCGGATCATTCACTGACTTACGCATTATGTAAATCATTTTTCATGAAAGTTTCAAAACCGCCCGTATCCCCCGAGTTCGCGTCTTAAATCACGGCGAAGAATAAAGAGGATGGTGACGCGGATCGGTTGAGCTTGCTATGCATTTATGGATGTCGAACGTACGAAGAAAGCAATATTTTCCGCGCGAAATCCATCGTCGTATCTCTCGATTTGCGGACTTCTATCTCGCAGCCGTCTATTGCTCGTCTCTCGATTCATTCTCTGTTCTCCTTTTTCTGTACTTCCCATAATAGTAGAGTCTACCATGACCGTCGATTATTGTCCCCGTTGGAAAGCTCCAGGTGACCGAGTGCAAGTACACAGGAAAACACGTAGCTCGAAAGTTTCCCGCGATTTCCCCCAGGGCCCTCGAATAATTCTACGTCGAAAGTCCTTCTGGAATTCAACCGTCTTTCTTAGGACGTCGAAACAGTCACGGACGAGCAATGCCGATGTCGGGATTCTCACAAATTCCGGCTGAAAATAAAATTCGTCCGAGTGCATTGAATTTTCTGATATTACGAAAGCACGAGTATTTCCCGTAAAAAAAATATGAGCGACACATATAGATAGTTGAATCGTGAGGCAAACATTAATCAATTATCGCGACACGGAATTAATGATGTAGAGAGTCTTAACATTAATTACTTAACGTTCTTTCGAGGAAAGTAATGTAAGTAATCGAATTTCTTTTTCTTCTTTCAGGACCCAGCGAAGCACGAAAGTGGCGACGTTCTTGAGTTTTAAGATAGACCGGATCTGGAAGACAACACCAATTTATTTATTTACATGCGGTGAATGCAAGCGCACCTCTCGTGGCATATGAAAGATACAAGTAAATTACAGGTTCGACTTCGGTTGTGCTAATCGGCTTTCCAACGTGCGGAAAGTCCAATTCTCTATAGAGAGAGACCGCTCACGAGACAGCTCGACGGTGCATTAAAACGGCGCGGAAATTCGTCGAGGACGAAGAGATAAAATAAGGAAAAAGCTTCGCTAAAACATTCAGTGAGCACGAACCAGCGCCCACGAACGTGCATCGGACTTACTTATTACGGAAATCCAGTTTGTTGAAATGAGGCTTTGAAGTTTCCATCGCTTGCCGACGAACTGTGCTCCACCTTCTTCCGCTGCCGTTCGTTTTTTGCACTCGAAGCCGACGGAAAGATGGGAGAGCGGAAAACTGAACGGCTTCGCATTCAGATGGTAGGGAGAAAGTTTAAGTGACTCATGGAGAGACTCTTTCGAAAATTTCCTCCGTTCCTTTCTCTAAGTTTCTGTTTTCTCGATAAGAGGGAGAAATATAGAGTAAAAAGAGGATGAAAGGAAGGGAGAAAAGATTAGCAGTCCCAGTTTCTCGAAGGCGTTATTTTTCATCCATTTTCGACGTACTACGTGGTAATGCATTAGTCGGCGCAAAAGTAACACTTGTATAGTGATTCGTTTACGAACTTAAATTAAATCATATAACTCGAGCCATTTTAACCGCGCAAGTTGATGTCGCACTCACAAATGAATGCGACGAACAATAATTATTCATGTGATATTTAATCTCCTCTTTCTTATAAAAATTTAAACAAACCATTGTTTTTTAAAATACTTATTTATTTTTCATAACATTACTAATTATTACAATCTCGATAAAACTAATTGTAGTAATGTTGAAATATTTAAGCTAGAAAAAAGTTAAATTTATAAATTGGTTCTTTAAAATAGTTTCTTCTTTGTAAGAGAATATTTTTATAATATCAGCCATCAGTGTCCGCAACAAAAGGGTTCTGAGAGGTAACTAATATCATAGAACATATTTCGAACATCGATTTTCTCTATAGAATTCCAATCCACATTCCAGCCAGGACGATCCTGCTATGGAAAAATGACGGAAGTGCTATGTACGATCGAGCGTCCCTTTGCTGTCAGAAGATTCTCCCAGGACATCATTCAGCTGAACGATTTCGACTGCGCCTCATAATAAGAAAGCGACAGTGACGAAAATCATAGTGACATCTGGCCGAATGACGTCGGTGAATTTGAGTGGTAGTCGAAAAAACGCAAAGAGAGATCCGTCCCTTAGATTATAGCTCGCGCGAAACTCCAGTCATGCGGCTGTGGCGATTGAGTCTACGAGATTCGAGGATACGTGTACGAAGAAAACCCTATTATAAATCTCCGTTCCTGCCGAGAATCTTTGTTATCGTGAAATATGATAATCCGAGATAATTTTATGCGCAATCGTGACGAACGAATGAATGTAAGCAAATAGTGAACGAATTAGCGATCGCACTCGAACAGGTAACAAAGTGTAAAATCTTTGATACTCTGTCACGTGCGTCACTGAAAGCCGATGAAGCTTTCGTCTTCGGCTATTAACTCCATCATCACCAAAAATAAGTAGTAGATGGCAAATGCGCGCGTACGACGACATATCCGGCGATAAACGCGAAACTGACGGCGACAGGACTCGGTGACTTTGTAGATAGAACAAACAAGAGAGGATGGAGAAGGACAACGTTAGACATTATAGAGCTTACGAGGGCTTCAAGCCGGCGAATAACGGCAATACCTCATCTCTAAAGAGATCGACGTCGGATCGTTCAAAGACGCACCCATCTCGCCAAGTGAGATGTTTGTGCTTCGGCGGTGTACCTGACAAAGCCAGCCAGCATTCTTTCTTGAAGGGGTTTATCATAAACATCGGAATATGCTCCCTTCTTGTGGCTTATACCCTATTGGGCAGTTTCATCTTTCTGGCTATCGAGAGTGGGACCATTGATGGTGTTGGCCTGCAACAGAGGACTCTGGCCACGACGATAGCTGGAAATCAGCATACCAGAAGGAACACCAGCGCTTGGATAAAACAGGTGAGAGGATGAAATGCTCTATACATTTACTATATCTTGATTCTTTTCATTAGAAATTTTACTGTAGTAATACTTTCGTAGTAATTTTGCTATCTTTTCTTTGAGAAATATCGTGCTGCACTCTTTTAATGCGAGTGAAAAATATTGGAGTATATTTTAAATCATACGCAACTTCCTTTTCAAGAAGTATCCTCGTTATGCTCAAATGTAGTTGTAAATCATAAGACTATAAGAAGTTATGTGACCACTCAACAAAGATATATGAAACTGTTTTTCGAACATAAAAAGTCATAGATATATTTCTTAATAACTGTGTAGGATGTGTACATGCAAGCAAGTGCAATAAAAGTAAGAATGATAGCAGAAGAGTAAACAGATTTGTCGATACACTATGAGCACATGACAGTTGTCGTTACCGTTGTCGCGAACGTAAGCCATGAACTTGTTTTTGCTTCTCTTTCCCTTGAGGAAGAGCAAACAGTTCCGGCGGCACCAGCTCTCGATTTATCGTCACGTCTCCGGTTTCATTCCGCTTTTCTACCTGAGGTGACCTCAGTGAACCCGAAGTCAATCGAATTATCGGTGCGTTCTGGCGCGAGCGCTCGTTTCAACGAAGTTTTATCGATTGTGCTTTCTTTCCGCTATCCTTACGCTTTACAGGAAAAGCGTATTCCCCGAGGACATCGGCACAAAGGCTGCTGTCTGTTGCTTCCGGCCAATAATAGCAACAACGAATTGTTCTCTCGATAGCAATCGCTCATCGGCAAACGATTGAATATTCGTGTTCTTTTTATAAATAATTCTTCTGATTTTAATGTTACTCCACTAAAAAAAAAAACAATTTTCTCTTGCGTTTTATTAATTTGCCTCTTGTCTGTGCAAAACTTCTGAATTTTCTGCTGTCCAATAACGAAGCAATTACACAGAGTTCACCATTTGTCACAAGATGTAAAATTCGAAACATGCTGCATTCAAATCCACCTGACGTGTGTTAATTAACGAGCGCGCGTGAATTTAATTTAATCGACAGTATTTCAATTATAATCTTATAAGACGAACATAGTCTACGATATACCTGACGACATTTCAAACATCGCTTAATTAATAACTTTTGCTGTGATGAAAGATGAATCACGAGGCCCGGACGAAGACCGTGGAGAACATATGGATAATCACGGAGCATTTGAACGTTCTCTACCGTGAGAACTGGACGAAATTGGCCGACCAGGAGATTGCACGATTTCAAGAGCAACTAGTGAAAAGGATCACGGAAGACATGATGGCGACCCAGAATGCCGGGACATACACCGGGAGTTCTACCAGCGAAACTGTAACGGAACGCCGTGTGCCGGAATACGAATGGAACTTTGCAAAGGCGTTTCTCTATTCTCTGACAGTGCTCACCACAATCGGTAAGTTTCAGACGTAATTAATTAATTATAATGTCGCATGCATTTTGTTCGCGCTTTAGTGCGACGCCTCGCGTTTCATTCTCTGAACGTAATGAGATTCCAACGAACCAAAACTATGTCAAAATGCGGTATCATATGTCAACTACAGAAACTAGAAATTACAAATTTTTTCCTATTAAATTCTTTAATATAATAATATATTTTTAACTTTTTTAATACAATAATATATTTTTACTTTTTTAGAGCAATAATATCTTTTAACTTTTTAAATATATTATTATTAATGTCCTTTCAACTTCTCTTCGCACATATATATATATATATATATTGTATCATACATAAGCGCAAAATCGAATTTGGAATTTGCATGCTGATGAAAACCTCCGTGGCTTAATGCAAAAACTAATCTCGCTAACATGATACTAATATCTAGAATAAATAATTCATAAATTGTATGTAATATACCTATGGCAATCACAGTAATAGTACGATAAACAACGACATACAAAGTATCAGCAAGCATACGCGTCGAAACTACAAAGTGCATAGATGATGTTTGCTTCTCTAGTTGTACTTGTGCGATTTCCCATCTGCGCAAGCACTATATATGTGTACGAAGGCATAAGTTTACACAAAAGGAGTGCTAGCGCATCAGAATATTTGTACGTAATTAGTAGGCTAGGAGGAAACGGAGACGAGCACGAAAAGACACTGACGCAAAGACGAATAATTAGTTGAATCAAATACTACGTCAATTAGCTCGCGATGTTAGTTAGAGGAATAATACTGACGTTAATAGCACCGATAATGTAACTTGCAGTTACATTGAAGTTTTTTTACTTTATTTAAATAATTTATGAATTAACATTTTCTTACTTCATACAATAGAATTCAATATTTCTAGATAAGCTATTCACAAATTTTAGTTTTTTCTTATTCAATCGATTTTTCATTATTCGTAGGGAAAAATGCGATCAAGGAGTTTTATTGAAATTTCATAAAAATCCAATTGCATCACAAATCACGAGGAAACTAAAAAAATATTCCGTAATTAAACGAATCTCTTTGTTGAGGCAAAGTGGTATTGATCGAGACATTCTAGAACTTAAAATTGTCGTTTAGGAAACGAAAATAGAAAATAAAGATAACATGGCGTGCATCAATTTTTGAAGCAAAAATAGTTCGACGTTAATGTGTAATGGCCGCGCAATACAAATGCAAATTTGTTGTCCACCTCAGAGATATCAATTTCCTTCATTCTTCGACAATATCATTGCGTTCGACTTAGTAACACTGCAAGCGAGTGACGTCACGTCCAGTCGTTTACTTTAGTTATTACTGAAACAGATTGCTACTTCATGAGTCGGTGGATATTTAAAAAAGGAAGAAACTAATGGTCGGAGATATCGAGCAGCTTATTGAATTATCGATAAGATATATATATTTATATCTTTTTTAATGCTCTTAACTACTTCGGTGGATTTCTCGAGATAGTCTTCGATATTATCGGTATATTTGCCATTCGAGTTCATTTTCGATCATTGTTTTTTTCTTGTTTTACACGAATTCCACAAAATTAAATAATTTTAAAACAATCTAAATATATAGATATTACAATAAATAAAATCTATTTATATATACTAGAACTTTTTACTAGAACTTTATAAATATTTTTTTATAATATAATTTAAATAATATATAAAATATTATATAACATTAATTTTAATAGCAGTATATTTTTATATAATAAAAATGTTGCATGGAGAATATTTTACTAAATTTAAAAATTATCATTGAGTATAGTTTTTGCTTTTATTTTATACAGTTGTTTTTCCTCATCTGCTGAATCAGTTCAATGCACCGTCCATTTCAAACTTCCTTTAAATTTTACGCTTTTGTGTGTACCTATAGAAAACATTCTACTACGGAACTCTATGGACATTTTTTTTTGCACCGAACGGTTTAATGATGTGTTACGTTGTATCCGGAATTCTCGGAAATTAATATTTCGTAACCCATGTCTGCTCCTGTGTTTATAGACAGAGAACTAGGCGATTGGTCGTCGGCCGCGAAATACATAAAATCCCGAGGGTCGCGTGATATAGCATTCGCAATTTTCGCTGATGGTGTATACAGAGCAGGCGAAATACGTGTATTTGCACATGAAGATGTTATCGTGGCGAGAACACGCTTGTCCTATGAATTTTAATGTAAATTACAGCTGATGAATATTTTTCATTTATCGAATATGGAAAATAGGATGCCAGCAATTGGGACGGCTTTCGTGATTATGAGAAAGTTTTATTATGGTTATTACTTTGCATAGATAATTCGAAAATTGTATTATTTTTGATATTAGAATCGAGCAATTCATTCAATCTTACTCGGATATCTAGGTGTTTCCTATCACAATTTGTTGCATAACTGTGACCTCCCGCAACACTATACCGACGACTTCCTACACCACCATCGTCAGCAACAGGATCGATAATGGAGCAGTTCCCAACAGGAGAATGGCATAGAAAATTAATCTGTTCTGGCGAAGTTCGCTCCCATCTTGCCTGGACCTGACCATTTCTACTTCGTCCATATTGCGTTGTTCTAAATAATACATTTGTCCTACTATTGGCTTTTTTTCAGTTTACAGACACAAATGTACGATTGCCTATCGTTAGATGTGGGATTTTTTGCTTTTTCTAGCATCGTATAGTGGTTAATTACGGGAAGTATCCCGGTACTTTTTATCGGCTTGTCCGGGTACAAAAATATTGTTCAGCGAGACAACTACGTGCCGGCAGTCGAAAAACTTCGTACCAACATAATACTAAGCGGATGCTATCGTTCGTAACTTTTCGCGAGCAAAAAGCAAGCAGACATATCAACCGGAGAAATGAGAGGAAAACTTTTTTGTCGCTACATATACGTTTCTATGAGTATTCGACCACAAGCCGTAAAATCAACTTGAATGAAGTTTTAATTGAAGTATATAATCATTAAAATAAAAAGCTTTAATAGACTAATTAACGTTTTTACATGTTCCATGCAAAGCCAATTGGATCGTGATTATGTGTGACCTATTTACACTAATTACTTTTTACTAAACGAACTCTTTTTAAGATTAATTTGGAGAAAAATCAAATTTCATTTATGCTTATTGATAAAAGCGAATTTTGATT
This sequence comes from Atta cephalotes, assembly GCF_000143395.1. NCBI lineage: Eukaryota > Metazoa > Arthropoda > Insecta > Hymenoptera > Formicidae > Atta > Atta cephalotes. The sequence goes on from NW_012130066.1 coordinate 5,697,664, forward strand.
GTAAAAAGTAGATTTTTAGACGCGTTCGCGTCTATTGGAGGGAAATTTTGGCAAAACAGCATTATTCTGAGAATGCGCAAACACATCATGGAGATGAGTAAACAACTCTCGGCACATGAAATGAAATCGTCCACTTTTAGAACAACATTTTTCCCATTTATCGTATTGAATTGGTTTATCGTTTAAATTATAACTAAATCTTAACACAAAATTTCTATCAACCTTTATCAATCATAAAACATTGAATAAATACATATTTAAAGAAAGAAATAATGTCGTTGAGATTGGCTCTTGCAAATTAGGTTAAAGTGATTTAATAGGAATTAAAATAAAGCGCAGAGTTGTCAGGCAGAAAATTGGAAATGGGGAGACAATTATATACGTACGTATTTTATATTTCATTGATTTTTATGTTCTAACTGAAAACGAAAAGTTGTAATTATTAATCAAAACAATGCACCGTTATGTTTCAATATTTTGAAAATTACACGTCAATTACGATGCACGAAAATTTATTAAATTTTGATTTTTATTTAAAATTTCATCGCGCTTCTAAATTTGGCACGAAAAATGCGTGGAGAATTAATTTTATTTAAAAAACTTTTCCCAAACTATCAGTAATTAATCTTATTTATTCTTTAACTCTGCCTTAATATCACTGAGAGAAAGAATTTTGTTAATTTAACAAATCATCAATACCTTGAACAAATGATCTGTAAATATGTGACAACAAATTGGTTTATTGTGATTGCTGTTAATTTGCTATATCAACAAATTATTAGTAATAGAAGCAAACTATATAGAATCTAACCTATCTTTGGATAATAAACTTGGATAATAAAGGATCGTTTACACAGTCATAATTGATAATGAAGTCTTAAGTTAAAGGAAACTGACATATCAAATAGGAGCAGTCAAATAGGAAGAATACTTGAATAGATTAGTCAATTTCTTATGATGGAGACTTTACGGCTTCTATATGTATGAGCCTTTTATTTGTTAGCGATACTATTGATTATTTATTTCATTGACAAATGAGAAATAAGTAGGAGTGCGGATACCCGAAAAATTCGGATACCCTCGAATCGGATCGCGTAATGATCGGGTCGGCTCGGGCGGGTCTCGAATGTTCGGGTACCTGAATGTCAGGATAAAATATTTGATTTGAAATCCGAAACTATAATTCGAGACTCGAAACTCTATTCGGAAATTCAGGACTCGATATTCGATTCGGGACAAAATTTTCCTGACTGATCTTAAATTTTTAAATTTGGAAGCGTTTCATATGTGTCGTGTAATTAAATATAAAATTGCGTAGTTAAATAAGTTAAAAGTAAATAAGAAAAAAACTATGTGTGAATAATTGCTTTATTTTAAATTATAGTGTAGAAAGCATAATTTTTCGTTGTTGATATTAATTTACTTAGTGTGATAATAATATTATTACCAGCATCAGAAAACAATCTTTCGCTTGAAATTTGAGAAACAGCGAGATACTGTCTAGCGAGATACTGCTACTAATATCGAGATTCCGAAATAATAGCGAATACCCGAAAATACTGATAATAAAATATCCGAGCCTCGATTGAGAATCGGATCGAGTAGTGATCGGGTCTCGAATGTTTCGACCCGACTCGTATTTCCAAGTACCCGCACACCCCTAGAAATAATTAATTTGCAATTATAATTAATCGATCGTTTTCTTAACAAATATCACATTTGTTTCCCTTTGATTTGTTCCTAAAACAAAATCATTTTTCTCAGTGAAGAAAAAATAATTTTATCAAAGTTTTCTTATGTATAGATTATATTGCCGCTCCAAACTTTCTTACCATGTAAATGATTTTACAAATAAGTGATGTTTATACAAATTACAATATGTATGTGTCCTTATGAAAAAAACAAAGTACAAGATTCGTACAAGAAGAATCACTTATATTAAATTTATTTTTCGAGATGCTTTCGAAAGGCATAACTGCTTTGCGGAGGCAACAAAATTGTGCAGACATTCAATGTTTTAGAACCTTAACTCTCTTTGATTTTATATTCTTCGAGTCTGCGTTAGACGGCCCGTAGGGCTCCTTTGCTTTCTACTTTATTCGCTGTACACCTCTCGCTACGACTCTATCCTGCTTCAGTGGCGCATAATCCAGTTTACGTATCGCAAGAGACGAATCATCCGTTTGCATTTCACGATATGAGGTCGCATGAATATTTGGCCGCCTGCCTCTCCGCAGGCAAGAGTTACGTATTCAGAAAATAGTTCGAGCGCCATCGGGCTGGCCGGGAACCAAGAAATAACATGGTTCTTCAGGAACTGGACTGTATTCTCTAAAGATACTCCTCGCTTTATCTACTTATATATCCTAATCTGTGATATCCTCAATATGAATTTATTTATTATATAGTAGTCTTTCTAGCATACCGCTTTCGTTCAACTTGTGATGATGACTGTCATTTATGGCGAATCGATTCCTATTGTGAAAGCAGTAAGAAAACGTGTGTGTTTATCTACTTCAATTCAAATCTTTGTGAGAGGTATTTCCATTGATATATTATTTGGATCAACTGTACGAAATGAAATTTTAAGATAAAGTTGGATCCTACGCATCTCATACATAAATGGATATTTCATCTCTTTTTTGCAAACATATGTATTAAAAATATATTTCTATTTCTTTGAAATTTTAAAAATTGCTTCAGCTGAAGCAATACAGATGATAGTTCCATTAATCATCTCGGATGATTACTTTCGCAGCATTCACCGATGTTTTCATGCTCACACCACGAGAGTACATACACTCGCTATATTTGTACAGTACACGAAACAGTAAGTTTCATTTCATAACGACACGATGTTCTCAGCGTTGCCAGTTTCATGCCGCTATCTTTTTCTCATGCATCCTCTTTATCTTTCCGTTCGTAACTTTGGGCGGATCGGGAAGAGCAGACACGATTTTGCGACCGTCTTAACGACGGTGGAATGAAGGAGGTGGTGAATTTTAATCAGAAGATCCCCGTCGCTCTAATGGATTGCCAGGCGCGAAGGGACGCCGACTAATCACAATTTGTCGCTCGTTTCGTCAGCGCTGCCCACCAAATTGACGTAGCTTACTTACTCTGTTCATAGTCTGAACTTGAATTAATTTTACATCGATTTATCTTGTTTATTATTGTTGTCTTGTCGTCAAATCAATTCGTTATTAGAATTAAATGAAGATATAAATAAGAAACATTATCATCCATTGGTTTAATTCTAAGCAAAATATCGTTTTGTATTTTTATAAATATAATTGAATATACCATTCGTTTATCAAAATTATTTATTTCTAGTATTATTACTTTGCTGTGTAATGTATTGTAAGAAATTTGCAATTTCTCACAAATTTGCTTGGAAGATTTTTCTGCTATGGAAACAAATGGAGGAATATTTTAAAATAATTTCAGTTTTAAATAACGATGCTTCTTCAAACTTGCCGCCATTATTACAAGCTCGAACTTGTAAGTGTAAGGATTAATCGAAACCGGGGATAAGAACAGACGAAGTGAAGAGGCGGAACGTGCGCGCTGAGTTCGAAAAAGTAGGAAGTAAGGAAGTCTCGGAGTGGTAAAGGGCGCATCTCTACCACGTCTTCGTATCGCACAAGATTCGAATCACGCCTGTCTCTTCCCTCGTTTTCTTTCGTATTTTTCTCCTTCTTCTTGGTGCGCTACTCGTTTCGCCTTTCGTCTTTCGGGCACGTCAGCCTTCTTTCAGACATCTTCCATCGTCTTCTTTACCTCTTCCGCTACTACGCCGTGAAATTGCTATTTTCATTTTCTATTTTCACCAGCTTTCGCAAACGAACCGATCGAATCACGACCACATACTGTTGTTGACCGCCGTTCTATTCTAGTCCGACTTGGTTTAACTTGTACGTTTTATTTGATTAAGTAATTACATTAATGAATAAACAAACGTATAACATTTCTCATATGTAATAATGTACATGATATGTTTTAGTAAAGTAATGAGATTTAATTTTTAATAAACAACATAATAAATTATTTATTAAAAACAATACAGTTTCTGTTTATCCTTCAAGGTAGCATCTCTTCGAAATAATGTACTTGCGCCAGCGAGTTTTCCATTCTTCTAACAAGAGATCTTCATATCGAAAATTAGATTCTGTGATAGTCTTTATAACATCGAACATTTTTTGAATATTATCTATTTCACGAATATTATCTGTTTCAAATTAATTTCGAGCTTCATTTTTGTCTTTAAGACGAATGAGGAAGTATCTTTCTATTCGACACAGTTTATTTTCTGCAGTGTTGTTAAATCTTGAGAAAAAATTGCATCTTATTACTTTTTGATATACCACGATATAACATATTGATCTAATTAACGTCTATTATTATCTGTAGTAGTATATAACATATAATTTAATAACATTTAATGACAAGCTAAAAGAATGGAAATATCTTTAGTAAAGAGAAGGAATGTTTTGAACTCATTTCTGTCACATCACAAATATGCAATGTCTTGTTGAAGCACTTCTCATACTATACATGTGTTCTAATCATCACGATGAGCTCAAAATAATGTTAATATTATTAAACATGAAACTTTCCTGTTTCTTTCGTTTTCATAATAATTTGTGTTTTAAAGCGACGGTTTCAATATATTGAAGTGTCAACCATTGAAATGCCATTTGAATAGGAAATGGTAATTACCGCAAGAATTTCGATCTTCAACTTTTGTAAACTCAGTAAACTATTGTCGTAACTCAATCTACTAGTGACGCTTTTGCAAAAGTTTCGATCTGTTAGGCGTGCGATCATTAATAGCAAACGTCATGTCAATCGATTTTTCCACAATGGATATATCCAACTTGAATTTGTCCATAAAATACATGTACGAATGAAGGGACATGTCAGTTAAATCTGCAGATTTTACTGACACCGAGTTTTATTCCAACCTATGTTTTATGCAATTTGAGAGATTCGGACAGCCCGAATATATTTGGCCCCGTATAATTTAATTTCTAATTTAAATGTCTAGATTAAATGTCAGATTTATTTCTTTTAAAAGAATGTTACTTTTGACATTCCTGAAATAGAAAACGAAACATGGCGTTTTTCTAATCGAAGAAACCTTCGATTCGACGACTTTACGGAGTTTCTTTCTGATAGTGTAAAGTTAACGAGAAACTTTTCTCACGAAAGAATGTGGATATCACGCGCTGGAGATCGACTCGTACAAAACTGCAGCTCATTACCACGATTCCGATAGCCTGTCATTGGCGAAGTGAAAAGGGAAATAATGAGAGAAATAGTTTAGCCGACGCGGGCGCGGGAAACGTTGTCACTTTTATTTCCTATCGCATTCTCCCCGAGAGAAATAGCGATGGTTCCCTTACATAGCAATGGCAACGATAGTGTATACCCGCAGACGTCGACGTCGAATGCCACGGGAAGATGGATATCCTCTTTTTCTCTCCGCGCACCAAACTCTACCGCGGAAATGGTAATATATACGAATGATCGATCGTCGCTGGAGTGGAATCGGGCACGCCTTTGGGATATATTTTTTAATCCCATTGTGGTCCACAATGTTTCCCTCTTTCTCTTCATCCTGGCCGTAGATAACATTTCGATTGTATTTACATCTTTTCTCGACGATTCATAAATTAGGAAGATATCCTAAAGCGAGATTATGTATGAGGAAATTACAAATGGGGATTCTTCTGCGAATCTTGACGATGGATTTCGATTGTCTGAGGATATCCGAAGTAAATTTCAAGTTTTACGTAATCATTTATTTCCTGATATTATTTATTTTCATTTATATTACTTCGTACTTCCGCGGAATGGCATAACGGAACTGCGCTATCAGTTGAAGATATTTTAATCTTTTTTCCTTGCGTCTTTCTTTTATTTTATGGCATGACTAGGGAAAGATAACTTTATAAATGATTCTTGTATACATTATGATATAATATATAGAAATATGTATGCAATACATTATGTAATCTACATATTTTATATCTATTTAATTTTTATGAAAATAATTTTATGATTGATTCTTCGCGTGTTGTTCGCTTTGGTTATTTTATAAAAGTTTATTCTTTGAAAATGATTTTGTAAAAGTCAGAGAGAGAGAGAGAGAGAGAGAGAGAGAGAGAGAGAGAGAGAGAGAGAGAGAGAGAGAGAGAGAGAGAGAGAGA
>NW_012130066.1:5704318-5708680 GCF_000143395.1 Atta cephalotes
AGAGAGAGAGAGAGAGAGAGAGAAAGCATGTACATATTTTTTAATATGTTCTTAATATAAAATTAGAAAAATTCGTACATGAAGCACATATACCTTGCCCTAAAAATTCTAATCGCATTTAAAGCAAGCATGCATATGCAGCCGGGAGCGTATTACGTATTCTTTTACTCGCTCCATATTTCGGAATAATCTTCTCAATAAAAACTTCACCGCGTAATCCTTCGTGTACCTCGCGTGAACGTATCTTGCAGCCTACGGCTCGTGTTAATCCTTTTTAAATCCATTTACAACGGTGCGGTCGCATAAATTCATAAATAATGAGGAAATACGTTAAGCGAGATAGGAACAGAGCGGAACGACAGAAAGCAGAAGCGCGGACCTAGCATACGCCTGTATACGTTTCTCCCTGTACACGTCGCTGCTTGCAAAGACATGACTACCTGGCATCTATAAATCTAAAGCCAACGCTTGAGAGAGATAGCATGCATCGCGGACGAAAATTTGGGACATTAAGTAGCGGACAAAAATGGATTTTTCATGTTCTGCCTGCTTCATGCAGTAACGAGGATGAAAATATCAAGGATTTCCGGGTATTTCGGTCATTTTCAAATTTAGTTTCGAAATTTAATTTCGAAATTTATGCATTAGATTACATTATCAATCATATGAGATTTATTGTAGCGGACACAACATAAAGGTATATAAGTTATCTAACTTTGAACCACATTATTATATTAGTGATTTAATAACTGTTATTTGTAACGGCTGTAATTAAAGAGTCAGATTAAAATGCCCATAAACATTAATAAAGAATATAAAATTATGTCCATTTGACACAATGGTCCTTGTTTATTCAGCGTTTGGTTAGTAATCGTTTTCAGCATAAATATTTTCTCGCGCAGCTTTTATGTAACACGCATCTCTGGGTATGAATTTGCATTCACGCTGTACAACAACGTTCATCAGATAATGTATAAGCATGGCCATTCCACCTTATAACAGACGTTAACACGTCTCGACAATGCTAATTTTGCTGCTTGTCGCCTGCAGCGCGGGCGTATGCACACCATCAGACAATTTTAATTGCATGATTGTTGCCTTTAATTATCTAATCTCGTCACCAGGTTGCTGCAGCGACAACTCGGCGATAAGGATAGATTAAACCTCGCCGCTGCGAATAAATACGTTTACACGGCGTTATCTTCATCACGGTCAATCAAGACCCTTATTCGAACGTCGCAATCACTCGTCTTCTTGGCTACCGCAGTTCGCAGTATCTACGTCCGATTGCGCTGGGCGAGGAAACTCCAAGAAACATACGGTTTGCTCTGCTTACTTGTCCCGAAGTCACTTTGAAAGCGATTTCAAACGTGCAGTACGAAACAGTGGCCCCTTTCGTGTGTTAGCTCTCCCAACTCGCGGCGAGTCGTGGCGAGTGTCGCCTCTCGAAACTCTCACGAGTCCGAAGTTGAAACACGAGACAAGCATTCGGGTCGTCGCCAAGCAGTTGAAAATAGAACGTACCTAGGAGTAATTAAACCCGCTAATGCAAATGGATAGCAGGCGACGGCAAACGGAGTAAGGCAAAGGCAGAGCGAAGGCGTCATCATTGCCTCTCTCGTGAACGTTGGCGCGCGCTCTTCGCGCGGCTGCGGCACTGCTGGAAATATAGGCGAAATATGCTAAGAGCTAACCGGGAACGCTCGCGGTCTTAGCATAACAACGTCCTGACATTCGGCGCAAAACTTCTGAATATGCACGAGACGCTCGGAATTAAAACGAGATCCACCTTCGCTCCGAGCGACGGCGCTCCTTCGAGGCCAACGTCGCGGTCTCGTATCTCCATTTACCTCCGGGCGGCCGTGCCACCACGAATGATATTGAAGAATATATCGGCGAGGATATATCTCATCGAAGTTGTTAACAACTCGCTTGCATCCAATCTCGATGGATGGGCTCAAGGACTAAGAGCGAAGTCGTTAACGATCCGCATTGCGTGCGCGCCGCAAACCCGAGTTTCCATTTATTTGTTGTTGGGATTTCAAACCGGGATGGTGAAGCTCACTATACTCCGAATCGCTACGAAAAATGGTAGGGCGGTGTATACACTGACGGTAATGTTGTGGAAATGTTACCGTCGCGTCTGTATGTACTATCGCATGTGTCTGTATTGTCCTTTTGTTGCAACGAGTTGTGCTATATATCGGATACATTTGTCGAGGTTGACAAATGTACAAAGAACTCCGTTTCTCGTTATATCATTACTCATTTTATAACTGTTGTCATCTACAGTAGGAGCACGTAAAATTTTTGTGAAAAGACGTAAATTACAAATAACATAGTATCGCTAGTGATCACATTTACTTGCTCAACTTTTTGTCAGTATAAGATTTTATTTTATGCGTATCATGCGATAGACTGTTCCTCTTCAAGAAGTTAACTTCTTGTGATAACAGGCTCGAATAGTTTGATATTATCACCCTCCAAATTAGCACGTATCCCGTATTTGCATTCTAATTATCTTCGCTTCTCTTGACTCCACAGACTTAGAAGAGATATGGATAAGGTGGTAAAATTATACGCGCCTTAATCTAGCCGAAGAAGCCAAAGAGGCTGTGGCTGTGTAACGTTGGGCTGTGGGCCATTAACATGGCAATGGCGGTTGTTACGGTGGTCCTGGTTGCACGGTCGAACGACAACTTTGTTCCTGACGACGAGTACGGCCGTTGAGAACGAAGAAGTTGTATACCCAGGAGAATACATTAAGCGTAATCTCTCTCTCTCCATCCCGGAAAATCACCCCGCAGTAAGAGTAGTAGAGTTGACTACTTCCTAGTTTATAAACGAGATACGAGCGAGCCTTTTCATGTACATCGATCGTGCACATATACTATAATTATGTTAGACAACAATATTAGCTACCGTTGCGTCAAGCGTGGTATAATACAGCGTGTACAATCGATTAAAATATTTATATATTGAAAATGACGTATTAATCCTTTCCGCAAATAACTTATTAATGAGAGAAAAAAGATGATTAGAACGTGATAATTACTGCAAGAGGGGAAATACGCATAATATGTATATTAATAACGGTACACTCACATCCAGTGAAATTAATTTTATCTTACTGCGTCACCGGGGTAAATTTTTGCGCGATATACGCGCAAATCCTCGTATCGATTATAGGCAGGCTCAGCGTAAACCGAAAGAGAGTATGGTCGTGTACGTGCAATCAGCTTAAATAATCATAAAATTCTCAACACATAAAACGCGTCGCGTCGCAATTTGCCAGCTATGCGATAAAGCGGTAGAAGCGTAAAATACAGTTATTGCTCACAATAATGTATTGATATATCTCTGTTAGAGCGCGATAATGAGATTGCACAAAGTTCATTGTTTCATTTCGAACCTATTATAATCGATATCGGATATAAGACAATGACGTACTATGTTGCTTCACGCGCGTGCAGCTCGTCGAGCGATTGAAGTTTTTTCTATGCCCGACCTCATCCTGTGTCACTATAAAACAAAACAAAAAAAAAGACGAAAATGAACGATCGGAACTGTAAAGCTCGGGTGCTTTCGCGCCGATGGAACTCATCCGCCGACGTGCATATTTTGCATCAGATCGAGAAATTATTATCGTCCATTCAATCTGCAATTTACCGTCAGCCCATGAAAACACGCGTTGGAAGCGAAACCATTGAAAATTGCGGCGATAAAAATCGAATGACGTTGTTAAAAAAAATATATATGCCTATTCGTTCCATATCATGGAATTTTGTTTATATATATGTATGTATGTGTTATATATATGTATGTATATGTATATATGTGTGTGTGTGTGTGTGTGTGTGTGTGTGTGTGTGTATTATATATAATAAAATATATATAATATATATATATATAGCATGGAGCTCTTTCAGTTGCGAATCCAGTTGCATGGAAATTGGCCGCGCGCGTCTGCATAACCGCGCATTCACGCTCCAAATGAGCCAATTCACCAATGACACGACAATGTTGATATATGAAAAGCATAAAAAAAAGAATTAACGAGCTCTCGGAAACGAGAAGCCGTTCCTGCATTCCCCTATCATGGATCGTTCCGACGATTAAAAAGCACACGTTTATCGGCGTTCCGTCGTCGGTTTACGCGCGCTCGTAGAGCGTATCTGACGGGAAGTGCATTACCGCCCGCAAGAGAGAGAGAGAGAGAGAGAGAGAGAGAGAGAGAGAGAGAGAGAGAGAGAGAGAGAGTAGTAGTAGTAAGTTAAGTTAAGTTAAGTTACGTTAAGTTACGTTTAACGTTAACGTTAAACGTTTAACGTTAACGTTTAACGTTTAACGTTAACGTTAAAC
>NW_012130066.1:5708700-5719830 GCF_000143395.1 Atta cephalotes
AGAGAGAGAGAGAGAGATNAGAGAGAGAGAGAGAGATATGTCAGATTTGAAATAATTTCGCATTTTTGACAACGTAATATTCGTAGTATCGATAAAAATTTATTTTCCTTACCGTGTTGGACGCGCTTCACAATCGACATGTCGAAACTGACAGCATCTAATATAATATTTATCGAGCATTCCAAACTTATACGTGGGATACTTTCAGGGCTTCTTTCATTAATTAACTCCGATTAATGCTAATCGAAAGTTAACTCAATCATCACAATTGCCAATGTGAGAACTAAACACCGTTTATCTCAGAAGGGAAAGAGAGAGATGTTTTCTGATACATTAAACTGCTATTGACATTTCCGCGAGTTGATCGTCGACTAATTTAATCAGAAATTGATGAAAAGAGACTCTTAATGTAGATTCATCAAAGCGCAATTGTTTTATTGAAATCTCTTTGTACATCGATTTATTAAAACATTTTTATGGAAGACATGATATTAGGTGTAGTAAAAAGAAATCCATTATTTTTGCATGAAATTGAATGGAAAAATAATGCATTTCTTTTTACTACACCTAATATTATTGATATGACTGAAACTTTATTAATTAAAATTAATAAAAAATTTTGCAATCTGCAAAACTAATTGTAATAAAAATTAGAATAAGAATTCTCGTTTTCGAAATATAGATTCAGTATAATCGATTTATAAATGAATGAATTTCTTTGATATGTTAAAACATCAACGTTATTTTCTAGACTTAGTACATGTAATGGTCATTTAAACACACTTGTTCAAAAGATTCTATTAAATGTACAATTGTGAAACACAATAAGATACATACAAGACAACTTTAAACGTTTTCATTGATCCCTCGCGGTTGAACGGACAGATGTGGCTCGCGGCTTTCGCCACGCTGTGTTTACTCCCAATTCATTTCCTGAACCGCAACAATCGACAGAAGTGTCAGGGCGACGCCGTCGATCGAGAGAAAATCGAATGCGACCAGTGGACCCGATAAAGTTCCGCGAAACGCTTTCTTAATGCGAAGGTACAGCACCTGCTGGAAGTAATATCGGAATCGAGCTGAAAATAGACTCAACCCCTTTTTCACAAGTCACTGCAATAGCCTCTGGATACCTTTTTTAATCCTCTGGCCGTCATTTACACCCTTCGCGCTATAGCCGTATAGCCACTCACGTGGCTATTCTTATCCACCAAATTCTACGGAATGGTTTGCCACAAATATAGAAATGGTAATGACGCTGCGTGATCTTGTGACGCAGTTATACCGTTGAAACGAGAGTCAATATGAAAAAGTAAAGAAGAAAGGAAACAAGGTACAAATGACATTGCAACGATGTAAGGGAGAAAGCTTTGGCGAGGATATAGATTTCACAGACTTCATAGATGTACGATAATAATTCGAAGCACGTTTCACCGATGGATTCCCATGGATAACTCGGATCTTGTAATTATCTATCCGATACAAAATCGATGTCAAAGAAAGACTGACAAGAGAGGAAACGTGATCGAAAAAGCAACTGGACCGACGCGTGTAGGGAAAACAAGAGGATGGAGCTGCGATTTATTATTCCGACACTCGCGCACGCTGCTTTTACGATCCACCATATTTCTTGCCGAGAAGATTACCGAAGTGTTGGATTCGAAAGATTGATAGTGCTAAGTGTTGTCTGGCGAAAACAGGAGCCGGCCGATACTTTCAATGGCGCGTGGTACGCCAATAATCGTGTGTTTTGTCGGATAATTACTCGCGCGTGTTATTTTAACGTTTACCGTCTAGATTTATGTATGTGTTGATTGTAAATACTTAAGATAATGTTTCAGAAAATTAATTACTACTTTTTAAGTAGGAACGAATTATAATTTCAAGTTCTTGCTTTTTTCATGAATTTGCAGAAAATTTGAAAATAAAATAATGAAAATGCGATTGTAAAAACAATATCGTAATGCAGCAAATGAAATAAATTGAAAATATACGAGCAATCGAATAACGATGGGATGTACAATTTCAAATGTACATTTCCTGAAGCAATGATCCTGGAAAAAGTACACGTTCGGAGGGAAAAGTTTTTCCGAAGTTTTAAAACGAATTTCACAATCAATTTAACCTTCTATTGATAGGGTTCTATCTAACATCGAAAATTGCACGTGATCGATAATCTTGTTTTTTGAAGCTAGAATTATACACAGATCTTTAAATATTAATGTATAAAAATAATTAATTTTGAAGTGATAGAGATTGATAAAAAAGATCTAAAGATATAGATATTTTAAAAATATTGTACATATATGGCTACATAATCTATATACTATAGAAATTGTTTGACAAATTTATTCAAAATTTGTTTTCTTAATTAACTTGATATAACTCAATTTTCTATGCTTCATGAAGAGTCAACTTTTTAATATTTTTGTAATATCATTGGTTTTCTTATTAACTTCTAATTTTCTTTATTCTTCCCTATTTATATAAAAGTGACATTTCATGTAATTACATAACTTTGCCTCAAGTTTTAATATTGCAGATGACATTGATCTATCCGATTTCTCAGTAAATATTTTCTCGCTACTAACTTCTTACTTTTTATTTTTAAAAATACAATATTTAATTCAATTTTATGAAATTGCAATTTAACTTTTGGTACGTACTTTAACGATTGATATGATAAAAATTTGTATTTATTTACTTATAATGATACTATATACTTTCTTACTTTCATAATATTTTAATTTATAAAAATGTTGGAAAAAAAAGTATAACATTAATTGAGAGGATGAGAGGAACAAAGGTCTAATTAGAAAATCTTAATATTAATAAAAATTAATAAAATCTTAATATTAATAAAATCTTGATATTAATTAAAATAACTTGCTACTTTTTATTATGTACAAATTTTATTATATACAATATCAAATGAATTTATGTAATGTCTTTAAGAAGTTACATGTTACAATATTTTTCTATTACGATCAATAATACATGAAAAAACTAATTGCCGGAAAAAGGAGAGAATTACCTTTATTGTCCATTCCCTCAATTGTAAGGAAAACTAATTCTTTAGAATTAATTCTTTATGTTGTTAAACAACGAGTTAATATATTTTATATATAAAAAGGATATAGTAAAAATTAAATAAAACTGTTAACAATTATTAAACGAATATCATTAATACGAATATTATGGAATTAATATTTTTTAGAGGTAAAACATTTTTGTAATTTATCTCGATGTGTCTTATGAATGTGATTTAATATTATCACACGTACTTTATATATATAACTTTATATATATAAGGTTTATATTTATAACAGATTAATAGAGTTTGATAATCAAAGGGACAGTTAGATAATTAGCAAGTTATAATTTGCTTTGAATAATTTTCAGGGAATATTATTGCAATTTATATAAATGTAGGAATACGCAATTTGAAATCAAATATCTCGACAAATGAGAGTTGGAGATTCGATTGATATTCGATATTTCATTCTGAGCATGATAATTCTCTGATGAGTTCGTACGAGATGTATGGGCAATTTATGCATACATTCATACATAACTTCATCTCTTTATTATAATTTCCTTATAACAATAAATAATTCATGAGAAATATACCAACATAATTTCTTAGCTTCAAGTTTGAGGATGTAATGATCTTATTCCTTCTTTATTAAGACCTATTTATAACTAAATATTACATAAGACGCTGCATAAGTCTGCTAAAGACTATCATGAACAGTGCGAAAATTCCTTGCATCGTCCTTTGAGGTTTAATAACGCTTGCTGAGCCTCGCCATTGCCATAAAGCCTCAGCTAGGAGACAGAGTGCTGAAAATCACCGCAGTTGCAGTGGCATGTTTGCCGCGAGCAAATATCCTGGAAGTCCTTGGCGTGTCGTTATGTCGAAGGATTCTGTTGGGATATGGCGTAAAAGAGGGGCAAAGCTAGGCAGAGTGTTACCATCTTTATTTCGTGACACTCGAAAGCCGAATATTGTCGTTCGTACAATATACAAAAATGCGAAATATTTGTAGAGAACTTTTCCAAGAGACACATTGTGCATGTGAAATTACGTGAAATAACGTAGGTATTCTTCTGAAGCAATTTCAGCAAGAAATGTAAAATCAGTCCAAATAGAAAGTCAAGATGCCATATTGTCACCCTTTACCGTCCGATATATAAAAAAGATATTTTATACAAGAGAAAAAGATTTACCTGTAAGTATCTCTTATATATAATAGAAAAATTCAATAATTTAAGATAAAAATTAATATAAAGGGTAAAAATTAATAATTTTTATTTCGTTTCAGCAAAAATACAAATTAGCAGAAATACAAATCTGTTCATTATCTTTACGCGCTTTGTATACATAGCTACAGCGCAATACTACGAACAAGTTTTCATTTCACTTGTGATAAATACGACGCCTCTAATTCCAACAGCGCTATATTTACATCCCTCATTTGGTGATCTCCTGTTTACAGCGGAATGCGTTAACGAGCAAATCACTCGCGTGACAGTCGAGATAGATTCAGAAATTAAAATCACTCATGTCGCTGCACACGCGAGTAGAGGACCGTTAATTATCCTTGGTCCATTATCTCAACTTGCAAAGTTGTACGCGTTCCGTGGCTGGACCGTTTCCGTTTCCGACTTTTATTTACGGGGCTACCCACGCGACAGATAGAAAAACGGATGACCACAAAACAAAAAAGAGAAAAAGAGAGACCTTCATACGGGCTAATTCGCAGACCTTTTCTTCGACGCCGTTTCCCGAATTTTCCCCTTTATTGCCAGGAAACAATGCAACAGCGATTAAAACGGTGGACTAGTTTGCATGTGTTGGGTGCACGTGTTTGGTATATGCGATGAGAGTATAACGCGTATACGATCGAATGGGGATTAAATGTTCATGACAAAAACCAAGCCTTTTTAAGCGGATATGTACCATTTCATGATTATTTATGGCACTAATATATTGTACGATAGACGATATCAGAATTGAAAAACTGATAGAAGTCCTTTGATAGACTATTAGCTAACCGGAAATAGCATAGCACTCGTTTAAATTTTTACGAAATTAAATTTGTTTAAGTTGTTCATTTTAATTAGTTTGATTACTGAGTACGTTCATTAACTTGTTGTTGAACGTTTCAAAGCGTAATGATTGTAATTCTGTCGGATTCGCGTAATGATTTTTCATCATTTAACAATATTATATCTAGGTGTTGCGTAAATTTTAATTAATATTATAAAACTACTAAAATATTCATAAAAGTTAGCATTTTATGTTGTGCATGATTAATGCGCTTGCAGAAAATAAAAAAAAATATATTGCAAATATAGT
The DNA here is from genome assembly GCF_000143395.1 of Atta cephalotes. Classification (NCBI taxonomy): domain Eukaryota; kingdom Metazoa; phylum Arthropoda; class Insecta; order Hymenoptera; family Formicidae; genus Atta; species Atta cephalotes. Next base: position 5,714,063 of record NW_012130066.1, read on the forward strand.
TTTTTGGAAATAAAATGGTGCAAGATTTATAAAAATTATGATATTTATAAATATTCTATAATATATTGTGATTCTAAAATATATGAAGACCATTTTAAACGTTTCATAATTCATGTCCGATTTTATATAATTCAATATAATTTTATTTTTAATTTTATATATGCCGCGCATATTTTACATGGTACGCATGCATATTTTATATATAGGTTATATTTTTCAAATGTATTATACAGCACATAACTATGAACAGAATTCTATTCTGAATTCTGACACAAATAACAGGTCGTCTCAAGAGCTTCTATACTGCTACTTCTCTCCGAAACAGAATCATATCATATAATTTCATTATATACCTAGATATATGTGTACAAACAATTACAGTACAATATTGCTGGCGTAGCACTGCAATTATTGAGTTGAAACAAAAGTTTGTAGCGCTGTAAACTTCAAAATTCAAGTAGGTGTAACTTTATTAAAAATGAACGAAATTTAAATTAAACCAAGAGTTTTAAAGCTTAAAATCTTTACTTGCGAAAGATCGTATATCTTGTGAGTTTCCGTGAGTTTGATTAATTTTTATATACAAAAAACTACGTACTGAACAAAATGAAAAACTTTCTTTTCACTTTGTGGGCCTGTCATGTGTTAAAAAACTTGTCAAATTTTTTTATGTTTTAACATGAAAGCTTAAAATTTTTTTGACAAACTCGTTTTTAAAAAATATTCTCAAGATTTTTTGTTACTGAGTTGTCGCAGATTAAATAAAAGGAGCATTTTAGGAGCTTTGATTGCTTATAATTTGATTGCTCATTACGAATCATCGTATCGTAATTTAAAAAATCCGATTCTTAAAGCTGAAACTTTGTTCTATCAAATGATATAATTGTCAAATTTTTAAAAAATATCTTAAAAAATGTAGACATAATACAAATGAAGTAATGTTACGAACTTCTGTTTCAACTCGATACTTTCACCATTATTACTTTCATCGTTATTACTTATCACAGGCAATAATTCCTCTCAGTGCATCTGTGTATAGACAGGTGCGAGCGATCGATGAATTCTGCAAATATTCATCATTCAATGAGAATTGCAATAAGTTGCTTGCATTATTGAATTCAGAGAATATGCGATCATTACGAGAAACTGAAATGTATGTATATACATATATACACATACACAGTCAAACTGCGCGTGTGCACGAGACAAGATAGGAGATGAGCAATAATTAATATATGCCGAATACTATTTGTCGAAACCACCGCGAGCAAATGATTACGCTTGCTGCGGTTATGTCCAGTATCTAAATAGACTAATCTAATCATTTACCTACACCGCATTTCTCTGTATACTGTTTCTCAACAATACAATGTGATTTAGCGATAATATTAATATTTTATATTACAGAATGTGTAGTGATTGGAATATATGCTTAACGACATCTTGTTCTAAAAGTTAACTTATTATTATTAATGGAAGTTTAATTTGTTTTCAACTAACGTAATTTTTGAAGGAAATATATGTATATTTGCAGAAACAGATGCAAAGAGTTGTTTTTTACTTTTTTTTTATTATTGCTTAATAGTACTAATGGTAGTAAAGATATATCATGTTTATGTCTTATTATAGAAATTTATATATGTACGATGATCACCTTCGCCAACTACGTCAAATTCTTTCCGATCCAATCATCCTATATAGAATCTATTAAGAAATGGAAATGATCGACGTCGCTCGTCGACGATTTACCATTTCTACGAAATCGGATAGAATACCTACAAGAATTCTAAACGTTTGGAGAAGAAATACGAAAAGGCTATGCGTGTTCGATGAAAAGATATTTGCGAATGCACGCCTCGAGAATTCTTCCCGTCGATTCCTTTGCTCCTTACGAAAAATTGAAAATCCCTAGGAAAGTAATTCTTTACGCGCGTGATGGAAGTTATACAGATAGAGAGTATTCATCATATATATATGGCACTTGTGTGCCGTTATGGATATATGCGAAAAAATGTAAAAAGTTTTAACATAGATTTATGGCACGAAACAGCGATAAGAGGATAACCATATGCCATGTAAAATCGCTTGTGTCGTCAAAATATAAATCGTCCGATTCGAAATAGCATATGCTTAACACACTATCGCAATGACATAGTGCGTGACGATTAAAATTTCCATCTGAGAGCAGTAGATCACAGACCAATTTCCATACTACACGATCGCATCTTTTACAAACGCGTCGAGTGCCGATTGGATCACAAATCACATGCTGAATACGTTACGCGTTAATCATCGATCACACAAAGTATTTTATCCCGTCACGCGGTGTGTGCACGCGCAATATATATTTATCTTATAAATTATTTTTTCCATCACTATAATATTTATACAGCAGTATAAATGACAGAGAAATACATTTCCAAATACAATTTTCCGTCATCCGGAAAATTTATAGAAATTGATTTTTCGCATCTGTAAAGAATTGGCGGAACGTTCTGTATATTCAAGTATTGATTCATGAAAATGTTTTTACATGAAAATATATATGCAGGTACCTGATCAAACGAATCTTTTATGCATCACGTAGAAAATTAATCGGTTAATCTTATTGAATTTTATTATAGTATATAACGTGAAGAATCAATATTCGTTTGTTAATAACTCGTCGCTTGACCGTCGATTTTCGGGCCCCATCACGAGGAACATTGTTAGTGTACCAAAAAATAGAGAACCAATGATGTCACGGTCTGTCGAAAGATTACAGGCCAGTGTGCCAGGAAGCGACAAAAACGCCCCAAAGCAGATTACAACCCCGTTAGCACCGATGGTACCATATTCCGCTTCTGTCTGTATATGAAAAGTGTATTGTATGCGTTCATGTTCATGTGTAATAGTTGACTGTTTGTATGTACAATCGTAAGTGTGTATGTATTCGATATGTATTGAAGTACCGGCGTATTGTTATGATCCTTTAGAAATATGCGCGCATACGCGTATATATCCGCGGAGGTTACGCGTGTGGCCGCGTATCGAACGCGCGAAATAGATGTGCTTGTTTGTGTGCGTCTCGAATTTCTCTCTGTACGAGGATTGCGTGTGCATATACGGAAGCATGAGATGTGAGCAAAGTGGACTGTGACGTGGGGATCATAGGCATACGTGAGTGGAAAATCTGGTAGGACCAAGCGTAAAGGTAATCGTTCTGGAATTAAGCAGCCCGAGGGATTAAGGTGCATGTATAGTCAGACAGTTTTAGTATTGTGCGCTTTTGATGTGCGTAGTACTCCTCGACTATTGCACTTATGCTGTACAAGGCTATATCCGGTGAAATGAAGAAGATACTCTATCGTGATTTTAATAGCATTCCTTAATGGTGCTGCTTTGTTTTGTGACCAATTTGACCCTTTGTTTGCAATCTGAATTTTTTTTTGCACACAAGCGAAGTTTACTCTCAAATGTTTTCAAAATAAAGGAGGGCAGAGTTTGGTTTCCTTCTAAAATATCTTGTTAAAAAAAACTATTTAATAATATAATTGAGATGTTGAAAATAATTCAGAATTTTTTTACATTTTAAAAAATCTGGAATAGTAAGAAAACTTAGTCTGGATGGAAGGAATAAAAATATGATTGCTAACGAATGATGAAAAATATGATTGCAATGGGTTAAGATACATTTTATAGTCGAAGATGCGAAACGTTGTTTGCAATGAAACGCTTTATTCAGATCTCAGTTATTGTATGATTAATATAGCATGATTAATGTAGCATAAATTTTTTGGAAATCAAATGACGAATATCTGATGGCACAAAGTTATGAAAAAAAAAATCTAAATAATAAAAGAGAAACAACAGCTCAATGCAAGCGAAAGACAGCCGAAGACAATTTTTCACGTGGATAGTTTGGTGTTTGGAGAGCTTTGTGTCAATCCCTGGAATAAAAGAGTTCGCGGGAATGGACGTAGGATTTTCGAATTGTTGGAGCGTAGGTATAGAGACAGCGTCATTTACTCCGTCTGTACCTGAAGCCACACGTATACCATGTATCGTTCTTCAATAAAATACTCTCTAGCATGCAGCTGTGAAAAGTTGAAAAGTCTAGGTTTTGTTAAAAACAGGAAGATAGTAGAAAAAAGATCAATGAAAATATTTACCTGATTGCACAAAATATACATATAAATAGGCCAAATTTGTTGTTTAGATGCATTAAAAAAATATGTCTATTTAAATTATTTTATGAAATTAATCGCAAATGATTATATGCTTTAAAAACTAGATTGAACTAGATTGTGTGAATACGTTTTATAAATTAATAGAGTTTTCTCATTAAGTCATATTAAAAGCGCGCGAATACGGCCACAAAAAACTTTTTCTTTATTCCCAGGAACAATAGAAATCTCGTTGTTTCACGACGGCTTTAGCGAAAGGAAATAATTGAGTCTTGTTTTTCTCCTATTGCGGAGACCATTTTGTCGTCTTTTATCGTCCATTTTTTATTGCAATGCCCTTCCCTTCTTTATGCAGCAATACTTAGTCTTGTACTTTCGTCGGAGATAACACCGCGCGTCGCCGGAAGGTAATTTCCGAGATAAGATTCTCGAACATTGTTTAACGTTTTGTGTATAAATGGTACTTTATCGCAATAGCAGAGAACATTTGAAACACCGCAGTTAATATTTATTAAAATAAATTGCATTATGCTCTGTTTAACTTGTTTCTAATGCTTTGTTAACTCGTGTTTCTAATAAATACCATTTATATTATTTGCTTGCAACGTAATTTCTTAACTATAAAATGAAAATACCGTGATGAAGTCAAGAGTAATAAAGTACATTTTTTTCAGATGTATGTATAAAACTTAATTAAATATATTAACAGGTTATTCCTCTTTATTAACAAGTTATATGTACTTGAATAAACATGCAGTTACCATGTGAAGGATCTCTCCGCTGAGAGATTTAAACGAGCATGTCTTATACTCCCACGTGGCGAGTAACGATAACCCGTGATATTATATTAATATGCTATTGATATTACAGCATTCAAGTAGAGCACTTTTATATTTTATGAGATTGAACCTCGTCAAATTTCGAAACGATGTTCCCGAATAAGTAGCATAAAGGAGTTTTATTGATTTAAAAAATTGTTATTTCTTTTATCACGAGCGATATTAATTACTTCGATAAAATACTATCAACAATAATGGTATAAAACAAAACAGCAATGAATAATTATTGTTAATTAGATATAAACAATTTAATATGCACTTTTTCATCGAAACTTTGTTGCAATTATTATATAATGTATATGTTTTCAAATGAAAGAGAGGATTTTTTGATTAACGTAAAACTCTTTAATGATTAATGAAAATCGTTCACGGCGAACTTTGTACACGCAGCGAGTTATTAACTCGGATCAACCCTTTCTGCACACAATGCTCTTCTCTCGCATGTTAACATGTCACACGATTACTTACGTGCCCGGCGACGTGACGCGTTACAAGAGACGCGGCGATGCACGTCATCGCTGCAAACATTATGCCTTTGAGTATACACATGCGTCCACATATTTTGGCCGCGTAACAATATTCAAATAAACTGCATTAGAAAGATACGGCGGTATAATAAACTATAACGAGTAAAGAATAATTCGGTGTTGGTAATTTGTTATGTTTCTGTCTTTTTGAAAAATTCTATGCGCTCCGTATATATATATATATATATATATATATATATATATATATATATATATATATATANATATAAGTAGTA
>NW_012130066.1:5719850-5730715 GCF_000143395.1 Atta cephalotes
TTAGGTTAAGTTAGGTTAGTTAGTTTAGTTTCGTTTAGTTTTACGTTTTAAAGTTTAATTACTTATAGTCGTACGTACTATAGTATATATATATATATATATATATATATATATATATATATATATGAATGACATAAGAGAATAGGTTTTGGAGTTCACATGATATTCATGTGATACTCGAAATAGTTCTCTGTTCCGATACGGAAAACCACATTCGATCGATTGTGATAACAGCCATTTCAGCGAGAATTAATGTATTCGTATATGAAATACCAAATGTACGCTGAATATATGCAAAATGCATAATACGAATAGTGACTTTTGAAGTCAAATTTTTCAAGCATTCTGTATATTACGCTGTACATTTAATATTCGGAATGAGTTTGGGACATCACTAGCTGCAGCTAAAATTAATTCATGAGATGCAGAGAAAATAGCGGTTACATCTATGTAAGTTCAAAGGACTCGTTCTCGTTTTGTGTGATTGCACAGTCTTGCACCGTCGAAAATTAAAGCGAACGTAACACCTCGTCGGGGGGATAGTTGAAATGAGCCTCGCGAATTGACATTAATTTTCATGAAAACGCTCAAGCGTTACGATGTGTAATAGAGGAAAAAGTCGGTTGTGTTCAACGGATGCACTTACAACCATCGTAAAAATGCAGCGGTGATTTGAATTTTATGTTTGGTCTGTTTGGTTCTCGCTTTATCGATTGGTCTATATTTTTTATCTCGATATTACGTTTAGCAAATTGACATTACAAAAAATAAAAATGTTATAAGAAATATTACTGTTATAAAAAATAAATAAAGATCGTTTATCGACATTTACAATTCACTTATTTCAGTATCTGTCGAATTTTATGATCATTCGGCATTATTCCGTAATGCTGTATTATTATTGCTGTAAGTCACTGGAATAGCGATAGTGGCACATAGAAAAACAATAAGCGTATCAACCAATACAGAATATATAAATAGTGCACGAAAAGAACAGTTTTGATAAAATATATAAAAATTTAGCTAGATATGTACATATCTGAAAATAAATTTTGTTGAACTATCAAAATAATTATGTAGAACGTTCAAACTAGTTGCTAAAATGTCAAAACTTTTTGCAGCATTGCTCATCATGCTTGAGTTTTCTACATAATTATTTTTTCCAACAAAATTATTTTCAAACCTGTATTTACTTAAATTTTATATATTTCAGTAAAATCATTTTTTTTTCCATGTACATCAAAAATTTGTGTGCTGAAATTGTAAAGAACTATATCCGTGACATCTTCTGAAAGTCACAAAGTTAAGTATTTGTCAAAAAATTTTGATATTCTGTTACGAACGTATTATGAATGCCAAGTCAAGCAATGGATAAAAATCTAGAGGACAACGTCGCGCTAGCTGGCAAAAAGATGCGAAGCTTTCGCCTCTAAACCAGGTAGAGCCGTCAATCTGCGAGGCGTTTCCAGGCTTCGGGATATTGGATTGTCCTGTAACGTACCCAGCCTCCTATCCTTCGTTGGGCTTGACGTCGAGATTCTGAGCTTTACCTACCTACAACGTGGCCGCGACAAGACATGACGCGACATGCACCCGCACACCCCGTGTCTCTCGTCGATCGACGAAACGATAGTCGGCACTGTCAGATTCGGAATTGCTTTGGGGATCGCATTCGAGGTGCCAACGTCCATCTCATGCTCACTTCTTCATCGCGATTTTTCCAAATATTCCGTCTACATGAAAAATTGATTCACCCTAGAAAGAATCTGCAAGATACCGTTCGTCCTAAAATAGATTTTTCTTATGGAATGATATATGAGTTATGCAAAATATAACTCATGTGTGAACAACTATATTCGTAATTAAATTAGTTTTATTAGAATGCATTACTAATTTATTAAGAAAGAACGGTTTTGCTGAAATATCTCAATATTTAACTAAATAATATAATCTGAAAATGTTGTTAATTATCAAAAGAATTATAAATAAAAACGCTTAAATGATAATAATTCAAATAAAATTAAAATAATCCAAATAAAATTATTTTCAAATCATTGATATAACCAAATTTTTAGATATTTCAATTTTAGATATTTCAATTTTAAAGTATGCTTTGCTCGTCAAATGGATATATTTATCTCGAACTAATTTAATCACCATTATATATATTCAACTTACAATTTTCTCAAATTAAATAAATTATTATAATTATTCTTTTATTCTTTGCACGAGATGCAAGTAATATAACGTACTGATTTAATGATATTAGCAAAAGATCTTTCTTTGCGCACATTGAAGTTATGCTGAATTAATGCTGAAGTTACTATTACTATAAGAGTTTGTGAGATCATTTTAAAAAAATATTTTTTTGATTGAAAAATAATGATTTTGACAAGCGAGTATATGGAAATAATGCAATAGTGTTGCATAATAAAATGGATATATTTTCAATTGTTATAAATTCGTTGAATGAATTATAGAAATCTGTACCATGTTATTATAAACCACCTCTGAAAAAAATATGTTATCGTGATGTTGTGTTCGCCCGTTTATAAACTTGGCGGTTGACGATAATCCTGATCGACGAAAAAAAATGCGTCGATGCACTCGATGCAACGAATTAAATGGCAGTTCGAATGTACGGATGCAGATTGGAAAATTCAGGATGCTAGCTGCACGTTTTTCAACCAATGCGAAATACCATCAGCATACATGGTATACACGTGAGAGATAGTCGATAAAAAAACATTGTCGAAATCGAATATCTGAATCTAACGAAAATGATTCGCGAGAAACGATGTTGCTTTTACGTAGCCGCGCATACTTCTGTCAACTTCTTCTTTCTTCCATAGCAATTTTACCGCTGTAAATATGCGCGAACTGTGTAACTGCGGTCTATGTGAGAAAATTGCATAGAACTTTCGACAATATTTGTGCGTCTCGCGGAGAATATATAGAAAATACGTATATAAATAACGTCATAATATATGCAAAAAAATACATAAAATAAAATGCACATAACGTTCTTATTCGATGTTTAGAAAAGCTAATTGAAATCCACTTGTTTGTAATCACCGTTGAAAATGATTTGCTTTTGTTAGATATAAATTGTATAACCATTATTACAAACAATATATCTTTCTCTCAATTATCGGGTAATATGCGAATAATTTGGTTGCAACGTTTACCTGATAATTTGCAGATGAGAGTAATTAGATCGGTATGTCGTTTGTGCTTCTCCTCTCATCAGCCGTTTTCCAGCGTGTTCGCGAATTCGTACTGACGTATATCGATATCGTTCGTCAATGCACTGTTCGCTATCATAAATTTGATAGCATCCTTAATTAAATTCCATTTATTTGTTTGAAGGCGTCGTGCATCGCGCCATTTGTACTAGGGTGACGGCCTTGCACAAATTTGATTTCGTCAAAATTCACGAGAATGAATTCGAATAAACAACTTTATTCATTTTACAAAATAAAACTAATTCGTATTTATACGATAAAATATTATTTTTATATTTTTTATTTAAAATTTAGACGATACAAGCAAATATTTTTTATTTTATTCTTTTAACGATAAGGTATTGTACGTATGGTATAACGTACGTATGGTGCAGGTACTGCAAGTATATAGTGTACACGCACCGCTCGTTTGAATATTCTGTATGAATACTCATGTTCAGTTATTGTTGTCGTTTACAGAATATTGATAAGATTAAGGATAAATAAAAAGTGAAACGGTTTCAAAATGATTCTCTTTTTTTCTATATTTATAAAAATATTTGTTTTTTTCAAAAGATATTTTAGTCAAGAAGTTCTTCCGTGTATTTTAATTGCGAAAAATATATGAAAAATGTCTACCGTTTGCAAACAGCACTTGGCAAATAAGAGTAATTTGTCGACAATAATTGAATGTCGAAGATATTTATTTACAATGCTATCGACTGGAAGAATGTTAGCAGAAGATATAAAATAATACATTTCTTAATATTCTTCATCGAGAATATTCAAAGACAGTAACGTTGACTGATCTCATTTACGCATAACTTCTTAAATGAAATTCTCTACGTAATATATAAAAGTCAGAATACGTAACTTGATCTGCGCGGAAACCAGAAGGAACTTTGGACGCATTAGTCGTACTAGCTTTTGGTGAGCTTACAAAGAATGAATATACATGAGTACAAAGGGTTCTTTTAATATGTCTCGCCTCAGTAATTTTTTCCACTAGAGAAACTCGTAATGGGTAATATTTTTATAGCGGCAGTTTCATATGGTACAATGTCTAGTATAATTTTCGAGCAAAGAGCCTTTTCCATAAAAAAAAAACTGCCGCTTGTCTTGCATCTATGAGCGAAGCATTGAGGCCAAGAATTTATCTTTCTCGTAAAGATTAAACGGAAACACTTAATGGTCATTTAAATGTTATACTAAATACGCAACTGAGTTCTGTATATATAATTACATTTCTCTAAGAATCAAAGCTTATAATAGATAATGAACAATTAAACAAAAATTCTTTATTTAATTATCTAATATATAATCTGCAAATTATGTATCAATTAATAAATACTAAAAATTGTAAAAAAGCAAGTGAATGAAAAAATTTTGTTCTATAAAACAAACTGTTAACTATATAGCTGTAATTTTTTTAATTACGTATATTAGTCTAATACATACTTTTACATACTTTTACAAGTCTATTACATACTTTTACAAGCCTTACAATTATGTAAATAATTCAAATTGAATTAATAGAATAATCATATTAATTAAAAAATTGAATTTATTTATATCATGCAAATCATTAATATTAATATGTCGAGTTTAGATCACATATCAATATGTTGTCATATTATGTTGTGATTATATTATAATATATAGATAATTATATGTAATTAACATTTAATTATTAATTACGAGAGGTTCATGTAGTCCATGAAACTATATAAATTTTATGCTGAGTCATTCATACAACTTGATTTGTCGCCAGCAGGAATTTAAATCCCTCAAATCCAAACTTGTTCTACTAGCTCAATACTTTCCTCTTGGAACACGTTTCGATTTATCCCAGGAGAGTGGAAAGCCAGCAAACTTTGGGAGAAGAAGAAAGGTGGCTGCCGCCACGTGATTCGACAAGGGGTTGAATAAAGGCGAGTTAGTTCTAGGAAAGCCGAAGGAGAATCTATCCATGTATCCGTATTATCCCTTAGCTGCCGACACTTCGACCAACTTTCAGGTATCGATCCGCACCGCATAGTTTACTTACAGTGTCCGTGTCGTCCTATTCTTGCAAAAACCTTAAGAATCTCTTCCGGAACTAATTTAATTTCCACGCTAAGCAGCGATTGTCAGAGTCAATAATGAATTTGTTTTAAATAATTATTAATTACCTCTGCGGAAGTTGACGCGAATGGCGTCAACCTTTACGATAACAAAGATATAAATAATTTCGATCTTTCTAGAGATTTAAAGATTCATAAGCGAAACAATAACCCACAAACTTAACAAATATATATTTTATTATGAATTTTCCAAATTTGGAAAAATCTAACAGATTTGGACGTCTGAATCTCAAAACAATCGGATCGCGACATAATTAGACATTAAACTAATATGCGTTCTAACATTGATATTGTATTTTATGATACCGTCTCTTAATCCGCGGCGCTATCATATTCCCAGGGGATGTCCAGAAATAAAATCCAGAGGATCATCCTAGTAGGGACGTCGTGCGTGAACAGGACGGTCGCGCCAGTGTCGAGCTTTTCTGGATTTACGACTGGATATTATGCAGATGGTACTTGCATTAAATGCACCGACAGCACAGTACGTTACGGACAGAAAAAAGATGCTGAAAGCGCGTCGAGGGTGAACGACGGCTCGCCCTGCGCGCGACCGACAGGCAAATTGTTTTCGTGTACCTGTTCTTTCGCGTGAAACACCCGGCGAGTGTAGGACGACCTATGGGGCGTTAGATATCGAACGGGCGGGAATCTATGCAAAAAGCGACATAGCATGCAAATTTGTAAATATGGAGATTCTGAAGCGATCCGCGATGCAAATTTCCCGCGCATCGAATTATGCGTGGGATGAGCGCGCTACACAAAATTATAAATTACCCTGATTCGTATGCATATTTAATTGATTTAAAACTGAATTTCAAACGGCGAATAATAATTAAATAATCGAATAATAATAAAAATGATTCGGCTAATCACGTCTGCCCGAATATTAAAGATACAAATCGCTTATCGCTGGCGTGATTAAACTCGATTCATAGCGAACGAGTATGAATTTACACAAGGTACAAATTCACTCTCATAATCATCGTTTATTTTTTTATATAGAAATTACGCAATATCGTAATTAGTTCACAGCAGCATTATGTAAAATTTATCATTATGACTGTATTATTAGCTTAAATTGTACGTATCATGAATTAAAATGGACTCGAGACCATTGATAATTCGACGTACACTGTTTGAATATCAATTATTTCAATCCAGTAATGTTACTTTTGTTCTTTGATTATCTATTAATACATTCTCTAGCAATAAGGAATCTTTCTCTTCCTTGAATAAGTAGCAGCTAGATATAGAAATTTTTACTGTACAGAATATAAATAATGTGTAATAATGATAAGATAGTATGGACGAATAAGTTATATTTGTAAACCAAGTTTCTTCTTGGCAAGCTAAAGTAATAAATATTCTATTTTTCTATACATTTTCTAGCTATTTCAATAAAAATGTGCTACATTATGCAATAAATGTACATATATTGGGCAGATTTAATTGCGGCAGAGATAGAAGATAGAAAGTGCAACAATGAAAGGAAAAAAAAGAGAAAAGGACATTTCGATACAGTGAGTCATTTAAAAAAAAAATGCTTAATTTGCAAGCGTACGCGTACAATCGTGATAGTTTTGCGCGTCTGTAAGCGAAGGGTGCTTTTACGAAGCGCATTTATGGCCGTACTCGAGCAATGTGGTATCAAATACACAGCAACCACCGGTGCAAGGTGATTTCCGCATTTTCTGCGCGAACTCTTCCTATCGCCGTGATTTCGCGTTCCGCTGTTTTATTACGGTCGCACATTTATATACAGACGTTATATATGATCATATATGTACAAACTAGCGTACTTATGCGGGGTTTTTATCGTTTCTGGTATTAGAATATTTCAATACAGATTACGTTCGTTCAAAGATGAAAAAAATAGATTTTATTATAAAAATAGATATTAAAAATAGATTATTATTAGATTTATAAAAGTATCTATCTATCTTTGTTAATTTGTTAATGTAATATAACAGTGAGAAACATTGCAAGAAAATACAAGAAATATGAAAATTAATTTAATTGAAATAATAATATTATAACAGACGCAATCTGTGAAGAGTTACATCATCATATCAAATTATAGAAATTGGTATAAATTTTTGATTATGCAAGTTGATTATGTTAGAAAAGATTAAAGCAAATTGCAGCAACTTCTCATAGATGTGCCAATAAAATATACGTAATATATGAGCGATACTAAATAACTTCCCTCGATAATTCCTGAATGACAACCGTTAGGGAAGGGATTCGAGAGTTAGAACGATTTGGATCGACGATTATCCACATTGGGATGTTCGGAGAGGATATTTATGGGTTTAGAAATCGCAGTAGGCCGACAAACGATCGTTACCTCTCAGAGTGTATTTACTGCTATCGTAATGCACGAATTGCTACTTGATGTGAAACGATCATTTAAAGCAGATTGCAGTTGTCAAGGAAAATTACTATTAATTAATTATGCAAATATCTAAGATGAAATATTAATTGATGTAATTTATACAAATTAATATATATTAAACACTAATAAATAAAAATCTACCGAAAAATATTCAACACAAATAAGCAAAAAAAGGTCACATTTGGCCCGTATTATAATATTTATTAATATTTTGTGTAAATTTTGTGTAAATTTCCACTTCAAGCAAACTACGCAAATTATTTATCGGTCTTGAAACACAATCCTAAGCTGAAGATGAGGTTCGTAATATTTGGCAATTTAATATTATTAATACTAATAATAATCTTCAAAAAACATTGAAAAGAAGTTGAAGTATGGCTTCAGTTTAGGATTATGTTTCAAGACCGATAAATAATCGACGTGCGATTTGCTTAAACTGGAAATTATAAAAATATTATTCAAGATCCGTTTTCCTCGAATATAATTTTTTTTGCTCATTTGTTTAATACATTAATTGCTTGTCTCAATTGTTGAAAATAGTATTTATTTAAAGATATGTTCTTTTTATTAGTAAAGCATAATTGTGTATACCTATAATTGTATTCGTAGTATTTTAAAAGAATTAATCGCATTTGAATTCAGGATGCTATGTTTAACAAAAAAAAAAAATCATATGCAATGACTAAAACGGATATAATGAATATTTTCTTGGCCTGTTTAAAGAATATTTGTATTCTCCTCACCAACGGGCTAGCGACGCGAGAAACTATGACAGATGCCAATGCCCGATATTATCTTTAGATAGAAGTTTCATACTTTTAAGTGACAGTTGATCCTTGCCATTCCTCAGAACGATCCATCGTCGACTGACATCAGTTCTCCCGAAAGATAATCGAACAGGAATGTTATATACTTTTCTCGTGTATGCGTACGGTAATGTTATCGACTCCTTCTCACGTCGCGCTCTCATCTCCCATCTCTACAATCTAGCCAGGCTCTTACTACGTCCGAAGAGTTTCTACCCGATTGTGTACACAGTCCCGATAACGAGAAGCTCGCGCATATACAGCGCTGAACACAAAGCAAATATTGAGCCTTTATCGACCTGACCTAACGTGATCTGCTGAAGAAAATCGCTATCCAAGATAAAGCTGAAGGCGCAGGAGAGAGAGATATACGTGAACTACTATACAAGCACCTTATCGATCGTGTATATTGCGTTCTTGTTCGACGACTAATGTAGTGGATACTAGTGTTGTCTATGTAGGCACGTATACATGTGCATACGTACACATATGTCATTAACTGTACTGCACAATCCTGGATTATTCACAGATGTGCTTCAAAATTCTCTCAGGTATATGTATATAATCTGATATTTTTATTTCATAGAAGGATTGTTGATAATATTGATTTTGATATATTTGAGAAATACGAATTTATTTTATTCTGTTGTATGTTTTCCATCAACTACGTATATGTAGAGAGATAGATGTATTGATTTTACTGCACTAAAGCTATCGAACGTGTGGTGGTACTCGCTACTAATTAACGATACGCTTGGCTGTAATTGCCAATTATACATTTCGTTACGCAGAAACATAGTATTAGAAGGGAAAAAAATTGTAATATTTATATTTTAGCTTGTTTTAATATATGGTGACTATTAGTAAAGATTTCTAAAAGGAATTTTAAATCTAAAAGTTGTGTTGCATTAATAATTTTTAATCCCACATGGCATACACAAAATATTCATAATTTGTTAATATTCTTGATTACATATTTTACATAGAAACAGTATTGACCCGGCATATTTTAAAATATAAAGGATTGATAATATCGATACTTAGCACAACTGCGGATAACTCTTGATGAAGACTAATGAATTACAGGAAAGAAGTGCGAAGCGAGAGGATATTGAAGGAAGATACAGAAGACGAGGGTTGACGTAAGCTTTTAAGTGTCGAAAAGAGATAATGATGAAGAGCAGTGATGGTATTTGATGAGAAGAATATCATTGTAATGGTTTTAGTTATTATTCTTAATGAAAGGCACTATTAAATTCCTGTCAAGAGTTTGTATTTTTATAATGATAAAGGTATAGCTAAATACATTATTCCTTATGAGAGACATTACGCGATACAAGAACGCTATTTATAATGTAATGGAATATCATCAACGTTATCTATTTTTTGACAAATCGCTAAATATGTTTTGCAAGATAAATCGCGTTATCATGCAATGTCCTGCCATTTATGAGACAAAAATTTTCACACGTAGTGACATTAGTAATCCATTATTCGCATAAACCACCGACATCATAAATTCTACGTAAGGTCACAAATGAAAACATGAAACATTAATAAAGCGAGCCACGGAGAGATCAAATATGTAAATCTCTCATGCCGGTTTTCAAGATAGCAAATAGTATAGTTGAAACAAGAGCTAGAGAAAGGCTGAGCATTATTCTGTTCTGGAAAAATGGCACGAAATTCAAGTTTCGTCTTTGCTGCTATGCTACGAAAAAAATGCGGAAAAAAATAAAATCTCGTTAGAAAGAACGTAATTAAAAACTATAGTTTTGAGCAGGAAAACCCATAATATCCCGTCCTCCTACTAGCGACTTTTTAAGCAGTTTTGAGCGTAGCACGCGCTCGACCAGAGTGCAATGTTCTTTACCAGTTATAAACGTTAATGAAGCACATTGTGCAGTAGCATGTAGGGTGATTTTCCTCTGCAAAAAGCAATTAACTTTCCTAGTGCTAATGTTTCTTGTAAAAAATGATTTTTCGTCACTTATTCTGTTTAATCTGTGGACATTTGCCAAATATATGTCATAGAAACCACGTGTTTTATCACATTTACATATACTTACGTATTTTTATATTTATTTTTATAATAGATTTTTTTAATTAATCTTAAAAGATTTTATAAGATTAATATTTCTTTATGTTGAATATACTTTATATGTATAAAGTACAAGTATGCAATAAATTTAACTAATTCTTATTAGGAATATTTTCTTTGTGTGTGTGTGTGTGTGTGTGTGTGTGTGTGTGTGTGTGTGTGTGTGTGTGTGTGTGTGTGTGTGTGTGTGTGTGTGTGTGTGTGTGTGTGTGT
>NW_012130066.1:5731020-5745451 GCF_000143395.1 Atta cephalotes
GTACTTACAATATAGTATTTTCTGAGCAAAATTTTGAAATATTTTACGCGTTGTAGCTTTTCACGTTACTCGGTCATGTTGTACTTTCAGAATTAAAAATTTATGTTGCATTCACGCAATTTTTCCGAGAATTATTACATAAAATATGTAAAAGTTATCTTTACTTTATACATATTTGAAATCAAATAATTCGAAATGAGGATAAGAGAAAGTTTACATGAAGATAAAGAAGGAGAGATAATTTATATACTCTGGAAAAGCGACAAAAGTGGAGCAACAATAGCATCTCTAGGAGCAAAGATGAAAGGTCGGAGGAGAGAAGTATTAGGCAGAGACTTATTACTTCAGTAATTACTACTAATAGCCACCCCCTGAGTAGCGAGAGCAAAAGGAGGTAGTTCTATATTATCCCATACTGTCCGGAAGTACCTGAGAGAATTCCATGTTGGTAAACATCCGGATCATAAATTTTTCTAGGATTCCGTGGAATTTTCGTGCACTTTACGAGATCCTCGCTGGCGTTTTACATCGCTTCATACTGCGAGGCGTTAAAGCTAAGAGGAAATGTTATCGTGAGAGGATGATGGACCAGCGGAGAAATAAGCTTCTTATGATGAAGAGAAGAGACAAATAACGACATTGTTTAGGATTTTACGCATGCACATGACTGTCCCGAGAGAGAGTTCAATATGTCAAAGTTTATTACACTCATATCGAACGGTATTTGTTATTCGTGTCATATTTACTCATAACTTTGTTATGCGGTTGTATATCTTTGCGCGGATAATAAAAAGAATTGAATAAATGGATTATACACGTCGCCATTTCTTTGACACGATAAATATAAAAATAATTTAATTATATAAAAGTTAATTGTTTATTTCAGTGCATTTATAAAACACTGCAACTCTCTCTTGCTATGAGAGTCACTATATGATAACGATATCTCCCGGAGGTAGCACACAATATAGGCACACACACACACACACATTGAATGGTTGGTGCGTGATTTATGATCTATCTCTATCGCGTCCTTATTCTCTTACCTCGTTGTCTCTGTGCAACCAATCGGCTTATGCTTCTATAACAGATATAATTTGCCTCTTCTTGCAGTGATTTCACGAAACTGACATAATATTATGATACACACGGTTAAATAGAATTTTAAATTAATTTAAATATATATTTCATATTTTTATACTTATATCTGTATTATTTCACTTTTACTGTATTATATTATATTTAAATATTTTTTATTCAATAAATAATTCCAGAATATTTCTCCAAAATTTGTACGTAACACATCTACTGTTTTTAAAGCTACTTCAAACATATCAATTGCAGCAGGGAAAAAAAAAGAAGATACATTACACATGAAGATCTCTCGCTTAAAGCCTCGCCTAAAACAGCCCGTTTCTGTCCTCGACAAAATCTGTGCGATAACGTTGAGTAGTACTAGCAAACTCGTTGGACGGAATTGCGGGACGTAGCTAGACATCGAATAGCTCTCGTGTGATTTACAGTCTAGCCCTATCAACGTCCTGGCCTTTCGTCATGCTACCCTTCACATGCCCTGCTAAGCCGGAAGACGAGCGTTTCTATGAAATAGAAACATCTTGCTGGGTTTCACGCGGCATAAGCCAACGCTCGAGATATATTTTATAGGGTAACATTTCCCTGACGGTGCTGCCGTGTAGAAACACCCGCGGAGGAGTATCCCATACATCAGGGTTGCACCTTGTCTCTTAACGCAGCGACTCTCAATGGCGAGCGACAGCTTTGAATAAGAAATACATATAATCCGCGAAGAAGATAATATATCATGGTTGATTATCTTAGATTATTTAGATATCTTTTATGAGATGAAATTCTCGTGTTTTAATAAAAACACAAAAAAAGATTAAATGACGTCGGAATTTTTCCGTAATTTTTATTTAGCTTGAATATGTATCTCGTTTGCTTTAAAAAGTGACTCTTAAAAAGAATATGAATATATGAACTTTCACTTGCATTTTGTAAAACTTTGAAACCTCCCTGCTAGTAAAAAAAAAGATTCCGAAAGATAAAACTTGAGAGCCATTGCTTCCTTTCTCTTTCTTAATACTTCTATCCTTTAATGTTTTTCTTGTTTCTTTTAGTTATTTTTTTCTTCTTGTCTCGTTCATTCTAAACATACCGTTCGTATCCTGACCTACTCTAGCAAACTCTTACCAAGTCTGTCGTCTTTGCGATTACTGTCACGCACGTCCTATATGTCTTGAGATACTTCCTATAGCTTCTCTTTATGTTTAAAACGACTGCATTTTGTTATCAGAGAAGCACGATTAAAACATTATGTCTCATTTCCTTTAACAGATTAATAAATTATTTTGCTGATATCTTAATGATATTTTTTAACCATGTCTTATTCCAATTTAATTCTCTTTTTTTTGCGTAAATGGTCCACTGGTTTATTATTTACAATCACTGATTTCTATTGTCTTACCGCCTAATTAAGTTCTTAATGAGCCGCGAGCAAGTTGCGAATCAGAACATAATACCTGTGCTTTCAACACCCAAATTCGGAGAGGGGCTAAATAACATCTTCGACGCAGGCAACCGGTAGACGATACTGCGGCTGCTTCAGATCGTAATATCGCTTTAATTATGTGCGCCGTATTTGCGCCAGGTCGCGTTATTAATTTCGGGTCCTCACGCCGAGAGACTTACCGTTACGACCTCAGGGGTTATGTCGGATCCCAGGAACTCTCTAGCAGGAACGTCGGGCACGGAGACGTACCGTCAGAGGATGGGTGTGTGAACCCTCCCCGGAATACACGTCTGCACGTACGATGCATCCGCCTAGCGCAGCATACGGCTCATCTTCGAGATGTTATTGCGCGAGCGTAGCCCATCCCTCGTCCTGCCGTATGTAAATTATTTCGAGCGCTAAATTAAACAGGTGAAACGGTGTTACGCGATAAGTTGGCGTGAACAGAATTGCTCGACGAAATATCTCCGTTTTAGGATGTTTACGACGGTTAGAGTTTTCGGATTCATGACGTTGACATAGACGCTGGCAAGCTAGTTGGTAGCAATTGCGAGTTTGGAATTACTGTTCTTTTTGCGCGATAAGAACAACAATATCCGAGATATTCGCTTCAATTTAAGTTGTCTTCGCCAACAAAAGTTCTGATGTGACCGAAGTACCACGTGATGAAAAGCAATAAGTTTCAATGATACTCATGTAGAACGTTCGTATTTCTCCAATAATTTGTAATGTACATAAAATGTAAAAAGTCAAGACACATATATAGTTATTTAAACGATTTATATAAATGTAAAAATAATAATGTTCATAATATTCCAAAACTGGGAATTAAAGCAATAGAAAAAGAAATTAGATATTCTATATAACGCGCGCTGTTTATCATATCTATTAATTAATTTTACAACTTCTTTTATTATTTACGTAGGTATTTAAATCATCCATGAATGATATCAATCTTCTTCTTATCATGTTTATCGCGGCATTGATGCTATTTTCAATTATCAATTGTTTCTATCACCATCGCTGTTTCTTGGAACAGGTACATACATACCGCTTACAGCCTACGACTGTAGCTAGATCGCACTTTATTATTTTTCACCGATGTAATTTTTCCTCGTTTTCCAGACAGTTTGGCCGGGCGTCTCGCGGAAAATATCCCCGCGGATTGCGGTCGCCGTGCAAAATAAATAATCCCTCCGTCGCTTCCGTTTCTCGTTTCGTTCCGCTTCGCGTGTCACGTGTCTGTTCCATTTTTATTGCGACGAAGCCACCTCGTTACATCGACCCGCGTATCTATTTATTTTTAAAAAATTGTATGCGCTTTTATTTCGTCCATTTTTGAATGCATAATGCGATGTGCAGAGATTTCATTAGACTGTAAAAAATAATAACGTTCGTAATACTCTGAAACTGCGAATTAAAGATTGAAGGCAGTAGAAAAAGAAATCAGATATTCAATAAAATATGCGCGGTATCAGTTAATTCTATAACTTTTATAATTATTTATGTTAATGAGATTTCATTTTTTATCATACCGCAGTGCTTTAAGATGCTTACGTTATTACAATATGCTTCTAGACGGCAGTCGAAGTTCTCGGATAAAGCAATTAACGAACAAATGCGAATAGAGTTGAAGTTTCGCCAATCGCTTTCTCTTACGCAACTCATTTTACTTGCCGAACTGTTATGGCTACTTAGAATACATTATGAAGACGTAGCGACGCCGCATACTGCCGACTGCGAACTTTACTTGTTGCAAGTATCTACGCTATATTAAAGTCTTGGCCACAAATTATCTCGACAGATACAATACTGATTTAGGTTCTTAGAACACTATTGATTGAAATTACATTAAGTATTATTCGAATTTTCTATTCATTATGTGAATTCGTGTATTTCAACGTAAATTAATTAAATATAATTATAACATAATAAATAAATTAATAAATTAAATATAGTTATAACATAAGTTATTGTATTCATAAATTAGAATTGTAAATAAGAAAGAATTAAGAAAGAATTAATTTTTTATATATGTGTATTTATATCTGTAATTGCAAGGATTGAAAGGAAGTAGAAATTCGATTAGGGGAAATGTTTTGAATATCTTCCTAATGTGCATAAACTTTCGAGTGTTCTAGGTTGCCACGTAACGAGAATTTACGAATGATTGTCACTTATTGGAAGACTATCGATTTGAAACTTGTGGAAAATTCTTTATCAATTTTATCAATAAAGGAGGTCTGTGATGATAATTTAATACAAAATTACTATAAGTCTTTTTATTTAACTTAACAAATAGATATAAAGTTCTCAGAATTTCTCTCTATTTCTATTTTTTTCTTTGTTTTACAAATTACGCTAAACAGACAGTTACATGTGTCATTTTTTATAATCTTAAATTATATAATCGATTTTGCATGCACAATATGTAATATTAAATATTGGCTCTATGAGCCAATATTACAATAATGTAGTAAATTGTTTATTATAAAGAATACTTCGAGTTCTTTATTATGAAACACATACTTGTTTTGTGAGACATATCTATATTTATTTCCTGTTTCTTTTAAATTCAGATCAAATTGCTTTGATTAGAGCCCTTCAATTAGTGAATTAGATTTTAATTAATATATCTAATCTTTTAAAATCCAAATAAATTTGGCATTGCGACTGCGCCTGCCCCAATCTCCGCCACGTGTGAAAGTATCATTTTAATGTTCTTTTTAATCTTATTATTGATCTCTGATTTCATCAGCAAATATGTGAATAAACCCTTAACAAATTTCCCTTGTGTCTTATATTTTTCAAAATCAAAGTCCTCGTTGTCTTGAAGAAGATTAGGATTTTGAGCTAGATATGTTATTACATCATTATACGCTAATTTCTCTTTATATGACAATTGATCGAAGTTCACCGTCTTCTGAATCATGTCTCCTACTTGTACTTCAGCCTTAAATACGTACGTTTCGACCCACATCCACACGATGGGCAGAGCACCCAAATCGATGAATTCTACTTTGTCCTTGTAATACCTAAATGCTTTCAGAACACTTTTATCGATATTTATTGTACTGGACAATGAAATACGAATAATTTTATGCAATAGTTCTCCGCGAGACATGGTTACTGGTGGTTTAGCTATATTTAATTTTTCCAAAAGAGTTGGATCATCGAGATATTGCTCTATCTCCTCCATCATTGTCGTTTCAGTATCGGTCTCAGGTGTTGGAAGAGCAGAAATCAAACTCGTTAGTTCAGGTAACCACTGACCTGTAGTTTCAGATTTCATGTTCACGAAACGATCTTCAGATACTTGAATGTTTATCGATGGTAGTTCAAAAGCTTGTAAATAAGAATCAATTGCGGATTTCAGTTTTACATTTGCTTGAATTATTTTACTTTTCTGTAGCTTGTGCAAGAGCGTTATCAGAAGTGTAATTTTATTTGGATACACCAATGGTTGAAAATCTGGTCCAAGTATTTCCGCAATTTTTTTAAATGTGAAAATCATTCTGATAGGTTGTATTGTTTTCGCAAGTATATCTCCTTTTTCCAAAGTAGGCAGCAGATCAACGTAAGGATTAGATGGATTTATAGATTCCAACAATATTTTAGGATTGACGAGAGGTACAGTGATACTGTCAGGTAATGATTCATCAGGTGGATTTTCGCTAATTGTACCTTGGGTTAAGTCATCTGGGTTAAACGTAGAATATATAATATCTGATAGCAACTTCTTTGACGAAACTATGACGGGTAATAATATCGTTGGACTCACATATTCTATACTGATAATGTATTGATTAATTACGTTTGTCAATTGCGAATTCTGTGTTACTTCCGGATAAGTTATAGCTTCTTTAAGTATTGCTGACAATAATGCAATATTTGTGGGATAATGTTTTATATTCACATTCTTCAGGATTTTCTTAATATAATTTTTACCAAATATAATAGATAATGGTTGTAACACTTGAGTTACTATTGGTAAATCACTACTTTGCATGAACTTATCTATATCCGGCGGTTTTAGAAGTTCCTTGATATCTGGTAAAACGACTTCAGGTTCCATTGTGTTATAATCATCACTCGTCGTTGCAATTGGGACGTTACTATTAAATAGGTATACTCTAAGAGGCTGATCAGTTTCTATAGACGGAGGTAATACTATCGCACTTGATACGACGTTCTCAGAATGCACTTTTTTTTCAATGCTGTCTAATAATTGTGATTTAATATGTTTAATTATCCTTGGTTTAGTTTTAGTAGATTTCTTCGTTGTGACTTCTTTAGTTATTTCTTCTTTAGTTATTTCTTCCGATAAAGAAGTTTGATCTTCACTTTCTTTACTTGTATTCGGTGATTTTTTTTTACCGTAAATTATTTTTGAAGACGGAATATTTATATATTCCTCTATTATATTACTATCATCAACAACACGATCGGTCGGTATAAATGTTGAGTATCGCGGCTGCATTTTTCGTGGTTTCTGCGTCGGATAATAAGTTCCCAAAGAAGGAACATCAGATATTAATGTTAACGAAGGTTTCAAAGTTAATGGTCGATTCGATATACGTTCTCTAGGTTCATGTTCAGTGATGTGTTTTTGGGTGAATTTTGGCTGGTTGACTTTTGACAGGGTGACTTTTAGTTTGGGGATTTTTATCTCTGTGATATGCATTTGATCTATCATTGGCGATACCATCTTTGGTTCTGTAAAATCGATTTCTGTAGCAATTCCTGTTTCCCATCCTACAGTTTCAACTTGCAATTCATTTTGTACAGCGGGACCAGTTTTATCAACATATTTATCTAAGTTCCATACGTACGAAACTCCGTTGATGCTACCTGAAGGTACATTATTTGTGTACATATTATCTGTCTTTATTGTCACTGCGATTGGATTCTTCCGATCCCGATTTAGATAGAGATTTACATCTACTGGTTTTATGGAATATTGTATAGTACGGCTTTCTTTTAGTTGCTGAGGCTGTGAAGTTGTTTTCAGAATATACGCTATGTTTTGAATTTTTGTTGTTAAAGTCAAGGATATATTATTTTGTAATTTTGATACTTGCTGGAATGTATTTACCAAACACTGTTTTGGTGTTTCACACTTCTCTTTTTCTGTTGGTATTAAGGTACTCAAAAGTACAGATAATTTTGGCTTTGAAATTAACTCAAGTTTTATGGAATCTACTGTTGACTGAAGTACTTGATCCACGTCAGAGATCTGCACAGATTCTAAAAGTATCAATACATCAATTTCGGGTGACACAAATGGTGTGAAAATTCTAGAATACTTTTTCATGAATATAGCTGATAGCAAAGCTGAAGCCAGTTGTTGTACTGAATTAGTATTTGGAGAGCTTAGAACGCGATTTATAAGTCTTGTTAGAAATGCCAATAGAAGATCTAACGGATCGTTGTAGGCAAATTTGTTGAATCCCTTAAGAATTTTAGTTATATCTTCGTTTCTGTAATTGCGTATGAAGTACGTTAGTAAACGATCTTTCATACGAATTGTATCTTCATCAAATTCTTGAGGAATAACGGCAGAAAGCAGCAATCCTATATCTATATCTTTTTCCAGCAAATGATGCATATATTTTAAGTTGGAATCAAGGTAAGTTGGAATCGTTATAATCTTCAAGTGATGATATACGTAAGACGTAGAATCCTTTACGACCATTTGTACGTTTGAATTAAGAATTTTGGTTAAGATAGAAAAAACAAGTGTATAAGCATCATTGTCAATGGAATTTTTCCTGATTGAATCCCAATCATTACTATCGATGATATTATTTCTTGTTAGATCATACAGATATCTGACGTTTTCTTCCAGTACGGGATCCTCGCTAAGGTTTGGTAAGTTTATCAGTATCAAACCGAATAGTTCTTGCGATAAAGATAGCTTTTTTGTTTGTAAATTATAAATAAGTTTGACAAATACTGGACCAAGAGCTTTCTGGGTGATATTTGAATTTTCATCGTATCCTATCATTTCTTCGTTTCTAATTCTATTTGTTGACAGCGTATTTAAATCAATGTCGGCAAGATAATCAAATGTCTCAGATTTTGTTGATTTTAGTAAAGTATTTAAATCAATTCTGTTCCATTCTATTTCATTGGCTAAGTATTTAGCCGTACATTGAATGTAAAATGGTAGATTTTTTATCAGCGATAACAATACGATTCTTGTCTGTTGATTTTTATCTGTGATGTCCAATTTAGGTAAAATAGGTAATAAATTGTACATATAAACCATTTTCTTCTTGAGGAATTCATAAAGCGTTTCCAAGGATGTATGTTGTTCTTCCGTCAAATTGTTTTCACGGCCGTAAAGCAAGTACGAGAAGATATAAAGTATATTATCACGGAACGTCACTGATAGTTTTAAATTCTCTATTACTGCATTCTTTTTAGTTTTGCCATTTGAAACATTTTGATCACTTGTTAATTGATATTCATAGCTATATTGTCCGAATAATGTCATCGGATTCAATGATCTTCGTACGACGCCGAAGTCCGAAAGAGAATGTAGTAGAACATCATTACTTGGTTTGTACTCAATTGCCTTCAATCAAAAACATCTTTTATCGTTATACTAAATTACGATATACAATAAAATTCATGTATATAATTTTGTTATTATCCTATTTTAAGATTATTATATAATTTTGAAAAAGACTTATATTTTCACTTACTTCTTTTTTTAATTTGGTACCGTGTTTGCCCTGAAAATGAAAGAAGTCACATTATTATTATTACTACATTTTACCTAATAAAATATTAATAAAATATCTAATAAAATATAATAGATAATTCGTTTTTAAAATTTAACAAATTTTAACAATTTTTTCTGCTTTAGTTATTTATACAGATTATCGAAATTATAATATATTCGTATCTAAAAAATAATCGCTATATTGTTTCTAGTATTATATTATTATCTAGTATTATATTATTTCTAGTATTATAATATTTTTGTTAAAATGTTAAAAATCTATGTCGACAATAATAAACTTACTGCTGAAAATGCACATCGCACGAATGCTGTTCCAGTTATTACGATAAAAATAATAGTTATTACATTGTTCACTATCATTTTAAAAATGATGGCCAAATCAGGCCAAATGGAATTGTATAAAATATTCGATTGTTGTTTAACGTGTAAAACGTTTCATATTACACAATATTTCGTTAGATTTTAAAATCATGCTTGCAGCGCATCACGAAGACTGAGATAAGTTTTAACGAGGGCGGTGTCTTTATATGGCATAACAATCGAATTGACGTGGTTAGAATTATGTAGATGCGTATACGCGACCACCGGCTGAGAATGAATAAGCTTAACAGGCGCATGTTATTGCTAACTGATAATTAAATTTTATTGTTCCATACGTCGGTATTCCCCTTCCACTAGTTCCTTCGATTTGGTTGGTCTGAGCTGTTGCATCGAAATGAGATACGGTTATTTGATTTATTATTCTTGATATCATCTTTAAACGACCCAGATGTTATATTACTTTTATATTACAAAGAGATTATGCTACTATTGAATTTCTATCGCAGAATTTAATCCTCGGATTGTCGATTCGATTTGGTTGTAACAAAATATAAACTTTTCAAAACTAGCAATACATCGTGGCAGATGGTATTTAATTATTAAACAACACACGATTAGGAGCCGCATATTTTTTATCCGCAAATCATACGTTGACTCTGATGTTGTATTACATATAAAAAAATGTATCAATTCGATCTTTCAATAGATTAAAAATTGATCACTGTATGATTGCATGAGAAACAATATAAATATTTCATGTGGGGAAATATACACAGAATAAATATGAATGCTGGAAAAATACGAAAACATTGGATCAGCTTTGTTTGAAAAATTCGCTCATCAAAAATCAGGTTTTGCGGCATTGTCATTGATGCATCAAAATTTCATTGGTTTCATTGTTATCTCACGGATTGTTTTCAATATCTTTTCGAAGAGATTTCTTCCTCGTGCTTTGATTTTATGCGAGAGCTGTCGTACTAAACATTTTTTTTATTAAAAATAATAAAAATGATTTTAAGACCAGAGAGAACTAGTTTTTACATCATCCTTTGAGCAAATTTTTCTCAGATTTACGCATGTACACACATGAATATTCGCGTAAATCAATTTTTTAATGTAACATTACATAAAGTTCTTATTATCGCAATAATTGATTAACTAATATATCCAAATTAATAATCATCCTTACAGAAGTTATTGTAATCATGAAAACGTATAAAATAACGCAAATAACGCTCATATAAATGCAATATTTAATGTGCGACACCTTATAGTCTTATTTACAAGTTCTAAGTCATTTCATATCTTTTCTAGACATACAGTTTGAAACGAGATACTCTGGTAGCTACGCGCGACAAAACTCACTGCTGTTCTCCTCTGATTGAGCACGGTATATTTTTACTCGACTGGCCAATAAAACCGAAGCTGACAATCTACTATGTCCCCTAATAAATGACAACAGATAACGTGCGACCGAAAGGGTCACACTGTCGTGAACGATAAGGTGGCAGGACAATGACGAATAGGCCTTCGCTGGATGGTTCGCGGAGTTTCCGTGGCTGCAATTCCATCGACGATGCAGCCGGCTGCCACTATCATATACGTACCAGGGGCAATTCCGATAGGTGATCCATTATCTTAAGCGGCATCGAGCAATCGATTCGCGCCGCATCTCGGCCGAGCGCTTTTTCAGGACTTTCGCGCACTGTAACAGCTCTCTTCCACTCTCTTTCTATTGCTGTCCCTTTTATTCTCGTGTATACGTAATTTTTTTGGATTGACTTGCGAAACGCGCGCACAACTGCATATTGCACTTCTATATTGTTTCCATCGCTCGTCCGTAAGGTCGACCTGTCGGGATTGGGATTGAACGATGCGCAAATACGGCAGCTCCGCGAGAGAGCTAAAAGCTCACGCGTTTTTGGAAAGGTATCGTTTTTCTTGCATTTTCACGGAAGAATGAGCTTCTATTTATTCTGCGGAGATTAATGATGCTGTTTGTCGGCGATAAAATAGCTCCACAATACTTAACGTATTATTCTGTTTGAAAAATAAGGATCGTGTATAATCAGGATTGTATGTAAAATAGAGTTTCAAAGCTACTGCTGGTGCTGCTGCTGCTGTTCTGCTTTCGCAAAAACTTTTGCGTCATGATAGTAAAATTAATCGATGTAAACAACTTAGAACATACGAACGTTAATATTTTATCAAAAGTATTTGGTGATATGCGCACATTATGCTGTCATATAAGTGACATTGTTTACTCTTATACAATAAAAAATATTTTATGAGAAAAATATTTGGAAAATATATGAAGTCTTATAACTTTGAAATGGTACACCTCTTTTAACAATCGCATTTTACTAAAAGATATGAATAGATATTTATTATCGCACACATACACGTGGTATACTAAATGTATTGAACTATAATATATATATATATATTTTCATGAGAGTCAATATTTTTTATGACAGAAAGTCATCATCCGTTTTAATATTTTGTTTTGTGAAAAATTTTCAATCAGTAGTATCATAAAAAATTTTATGACAAAATAACTGAGATAATTCTAGATGTCAACAATATTGACATTCCTCTCTGCAATATATTGTATAAATAATGCTGTTTACTCTTACAAACTTGTCAAGATAATGATTAACTGTCATCAGATAAATTTTACATTATAAATCAGCAACAAGAAAAATAGTTTTTTAATGTAGCTTGTCTCTTTTCCTGCACAGCGATACGGGTCAAAATTTATTAAGCTTCGTATCTTGATCAAATAACGCTTTTGATTGTTTTGTGAAATTGAAGAAAAACTCTAGTTAGGTTTTTTTTTACCGTAGATATTTTTATTCATGGATAGCAACCCGATTGGACGCTTCTGCCGTACTATAAATTCCACTGCTCGATTGCGAGAATCGCTTTTGGAGATTACGATTGATCGACGTTTGCCGAAACTTAAGCTTTTACGATACCGAAGAAATTCTACAAATTTTTATAAACGCTTTATGTTCCAACTTTCTGAGCGTGGATTTCACGTTGACCCGGATATTGATTTTGTAAAACTTGTAATCAAATTTTGATTCGGGATGAATTATAATAAGAAATCTTGTACAACAGAATTACTTTTGAGCAAAATCACCGATAATAAATTTTATTTTTTATTCAAGATTTTAAACCCGCTAACAGAAATAATCACTAAAAAGGGAATATTTTCCATATTATATATAAGCTCACCTTAGACGCTTATTCGCACATACACATATCATACATATGTGCACACATTTACACAAATCAATTTACTCATGATCCCACATTACACAAAGTTCTTATTACCGCAGCGGTTAATTAGCGTGAGTAAACCACCGCGGATATTATCCTTTAAGTATCCAGCAAGCTAACATTGCGAGAAATTAACTACTGCGGAGTTTATCGCTGTTCTTTTCCATTGTAATATCGCTATGGTATCGTATGCTAGAACTTTCTTCATAAAAGAAATTAAATACCGCTACAAATGACCATTGCAATGTACTTTCTGTACCGATTATATCATATCAATTTCGAACGTCTTAATAAACTTAAATTTCTTTTCTATTCTGTGTTCACAGGTTGCGGAAGTATTGCGCCGAAATCTACTTGGGGCAAAGTTGCTACAATGGGTTACGCCAGTCTTGGGATACCCTTAACCTTGGTCTACCTGTCTAGTGCGGGAGGTCTCTTGTCGAGATGCGCCAGGGGCGTTTTTACACGAGCTCTTTGTTGCTGCCTCTGCTCGAATTGCGGCTATTGTTGTTATGATGAGAGGCGGATGCAGGTTAGCAATGGCGTGCTTCGTTGAAAATTTTTCATCGTTAGATGATAAAAAATTTAATCGCGAACGTCAGTGATACGGTCTTCCTCTCTTTAGATAAACTGGATATACGTGATGGGAAATGCATATGTCGCACCGATTCGACACATGCATCTCCTATGTCGGCAGGATACGCGTGTCCTGTTGACGATCGATAAGGATTAATCGCTGCCGTACCATTGATTGGTTATTGTTAGAGCGCTATTCAAATAAAATTGGATCAGCCTTCGAAATCCCCAGCACTCGAAACACAAGAGTGTAAACGATGTTGGCGTTCACTCGAAAGTGTTGCGACGCATTGTAATTGGTACACATGTAGAATGGTCATTCACATGTGTTGACATGCAGATATGAACGGATTTTCCATTTTCGGGTATTTTCTCATATATAGGAGAAAGAGCGACGGATGAGAAAAAAGCGACAGCAGGAGGAGCTGGCACAGCAGCAGCAGCAACAGTTACAGCTGCAGGAGCCCTTTTACGTTCGCGCGAATGCATCGACGTTCACTAGCACCGTGGAAATTAAAGCCAGCCCGAAAGACGAAGTTTCGAGTCTTGGTTCCGGTGACAGACCAAATGTTACCATACTCGCACCAATCAGTATCTGCCTTGGCGCGATGTTGTGCTACATCATTGCCGGAGCATTCACTCTGCATAAATTGGACGGTTGGTCATTCATAGGTAAGTTCCGCTCATGTTAGAAAAAAAAACTTTATAAATTGTGTTCAGTGTTGCGTTATCTATATCAACGTGAATTTCAGTAGTTTTTAATATAAATGCATATTGATGAGCCTCAAAGCATTTCAAAAAAAAAAAATTAACGTGATCGTTTTTCTGTATCCGTATCAGATTGGCATAAATTCTGCGACGTATTACATACAGTGCAGTATATGTAAACATGATATATGTACATATATATATATATATATATATATATATATATATATATAATTAGTTATATACTACGTAAACGTACG
>NW_012130066.1:5745471-5756396 GCF_000143395.1 Atta cephalotes
CGTTATTACCGTTACTACTAGTAGTTAGGTACGTAATTAAATTACTTACGTACGTACGTACTTAACTAACTACTAGTAGTACGTAGTATATATAATATATATATATATATATATATATATATATATATATATATATATATATATATATATAAAGTTTATACTCTCTAAAAGCTAACGGCTAGCGCTTCTTCCACATTTAGATGCAAGCTATTTCTGCTTCATGAGCCTGAGCACTATCGGCTTCGGCGACATGGTGCCCGGTTCTTATCCTCGCCACACCCTCGCCGACTCGAGAAACGTGACAGTCTGGTTTTGCTCCTGCTATATAATGTCAGGAATGGCCCTGACGGCGATGTGCTTCAACATCCTCCACGACGAAATTGTCCATCGGCTGAGTCACCAAACAGACAAGCCGGAGCCGGTGAAGCCGAGCTCGTCCGTAGATGAGCTGTCGACGGATCCGTTCGCTCTGACTTCGTGACAATTTCCGTCGGGCAATCTGTGCCACAGGAACGACACCGACGAGAACAATATATGTGGCACGGAACCACCTACCAATATATTCGCGCACGAGAATGAGATCAACATCCTAAAAGACACCTTCAATCAGGTAGACGTTACTAGAGATTGCAAACCGATCCTGAAGCTTGAGGATCATGTCCCACCGATCTCTGCTGTCTATATGTTACCCAAGGTCGACGAAGAGGCCGAGGAAAATACGGAAATGTGAAACTTAGACGCGGATTTCCGGAGAATGACAGTCTGGCGGCCAAGTTCAATCAATTGGAGATTACCTAGCAGTGTTTTTATGGCTCGTAATCCAAATGAATAGGTATATATAACATGTTATATATGCTAAAATCGTGTTGTCAGATCGCGACAAAAACGTTTTTGTTGGATCTATTATTAACGTTGAATTCATAGTTAAGACCCACTAATGACTTTAATAAAGTCATGAAAGTAATGGTGCTCAAAATTTATATTTTGTTTTTTTTTATTAGAAGTATAAATATAGTGTTATAAAATTTTTCAAACATATGAATTTTTAAAATTTAATTATTATATACTTTCGTTACTGAAGTTGTCTACTAATATCTTTCTTTTACGATGTGATAAACAATTGTATATAATGTTTTTACACTATCTTAATATATTGTACTATTTTACATGTCTAAATTCAACGATTAATGATAGAATCATTAATACGTTTCTATTAGTGATACTAATTAGTAATACTAATGAATATGCAGAGCGTTATCTGGAACACATTCGAAAAATTCAAAAATGATAAGTGCTTAAACCGTTGATGCAAGTAGGACGTCCTCCTTGAAATCAATATAAAATAGATTTCATTTTCGCTTATATATAATAAGAATAATACATAAATTGATATAAAAATAGAAATTCAATAATTTAATTTTTTTTGTTCCAATCATTTTATTATTATTATTTCTTTCATCTCGAAATTTATATCACGATCGTAACTGAAACCAAATAGTAATAGCGTGATATAATATTGAAATTTTCTACTTCTATATAAATGATTTTAATTTTTAAAGTATCTTTATAATTATATATCATGTTTTTGATACAGTATCTTACATAAGTTTTAAGTAATAGACAACCAAGATAGGCAAAGGAGAAATTCAAATGTAGAAATTTCTTGAACTTTCATTAGACATTGTTATGTTAATTTTGAAGTGTCTTTAATAAATATTTGCTAGATATTCCTAAAATAGTATGAAGTTACTTTCACAAAAGGATGTATCAAAAAGATAAAATGCAAATGATTTTGCCGAAGTTTACTTTACGCTGATTTTATGCTAAGGACACAAATTAAAGATAGTAGTTTCAAGATACAGACATGCCATTTAATTTAAAATTGCTGCTCGTAAGTGCAGTCACTTTGCGTCGTGTATCTTAAAGTAATACGAATTAATTGAAGAAATCACGAAGAGTACAAAATTCCACAGGAATTGAAGCTATGAGTAATTAGCCATTACGATTCAAACATTTGCGTACCGACATTAACGATAGGAAATTACATTTACGTCGTCGATAAAATGAATAGAGCAAATGACCAGCATAAAATAATTTCCCAAGGGGCAATAGTGCATTTCATTCGCGACTGGTATGCTGTTCGTGCGCGGGAATGTTGAAACTCCTCTTTTATTTCCCTATTTTCTTTATTCGCGTCACGTATACCGCTGCTGTTTTCTAAGAAACTGTGGAATCGTCTGAAAAATTGATATTTCTTCAATATAAATAACTTAAAAAAACAATGTCTTAAAGAATGCTTTAGGTACTTTATACAAAAACGAGATACTAAGATAAAATTCTGAAAATATTTCAACATAAATAGAGAAGATGAACAGATCAAATATGCACGTATGAATCTCTAAATTTTGAAGATTTTAAATTAGATTTTTTCTCAAAAATCGATATACATATTGTGTTGCGGAAGTACTTTTATCATTCGTTTTACGATCTATTTTTGCGAAAGTCTAACTCATGATCAAATAACAGAGCTATGACCTTTGAATAAATATATTTTTCGAATAATAACATCGTAATTCAAGTGAAAACTTTCAAAATCAAAAGTTTTTTTTTTAATTAATTTCATGTTTTTTTTCTGATAATGAGATTGAGTTCATGCTTGATATTGATTTTTTAAGCACGGAGTGAAATCTTTTGATTGTGAACGAAATCAGTCTAGATGTTCCCACGGATTTGAGCGTGCCTATTTAATATTCCTATTTAATATTCAATGAGATTTCGAGGACGTTCTGGCTTGCGAACGGAGATCGACTTAATGTTTCTACACGCCTACTTAGATAGGGACATGTAAGAATTTTTTATATTTCCGTATTTAAGCGTTCACAAAGTAAACGCGTTCTTGTCTGTAATATAATTAAGCTATCGATCCTTGCGTCTAGCTCAGACAGATTGTGTCTGATAGGAAAGGTATACACATACGCGGTTACTTGCGCGCGTACCAGTTTATTAATCGATCTGTCACTTTTCCTATGTCCTTGCAATTCTACCTGTAATTTCAATCACACTGCCGTACGGAAAGCTGCGAAGATAGCAATCCGATTGTCGTTGAACAAAGATTACATTTCCGGAGAATGGTAGGAACAATTAATGGAATGTAGCATTCAATGGAATAAAGGAATTATTTAAAGATATTGATTGTTCAAATATACAAATAAAATCTACGGAATATTTTAATTGTAATGTTAACTCGGCAAGTTAGAAGAAATGATCATTTGTTCAGCGATAATTGTAGCAAATCTTGTAATATTGTAATAATAATTAGTAATGTGTTATTTGTTATACTGCCATCTGGCTGGACGCTAGAATCTAATGAATGAATGAAATCAAATTCTGTGCTCAAGAACAATAACTAAGGTATTTACGGATAGGCAATCCCTAAGGATATTGCGTTTAGGACGACTATCCCTGTTCTTTCATATTGATACTCGAATAGTCTACGAAAAAAATGCGTAAACAAAGCATAACTGTGAATTAACAGTAAATGATTATTTTCGCTGCGTATGGGGCGATCTGTGTGTATGGCGATTAATATTATGAGCATGTCACATCTATGTTGCCACATTATAAATATTCTTTACATATCCTTACGCGGATATAGATTATATAATTTAAAATCTAATATAAAGATAGAATAAAATATATGTTAAATTTAACTTGTATTTTTTTTTATATTAGATAAATTTTTTTTGCGAGTATGATGTGAAAACTGCGTCAAACTGATGTGAAATCTTCATCACGCACGATACAGAGGAATGAAATGGTTCCAGAGCGATTTAAAAAGTGTCCCTTCTTCTGTTTCCTGTAACATATCATACAGTGTAAGGGATTTTGTCGGCCGTCTCTTCACTTACGAGCAATCGTACGCTCGATATTAAAAGCGCCGAGTGAATCGCTGAGAAGGCTGTAGAGCCCCGCCGTGCAGCTTGCAGGCGAGAGAATTTCGTACGGTGTCTAATGACAATCGATACTGGCTTGAGCAGTTGCTAGAGTTATCGTTATCACTCCGTCGGTGATTCGATGGAGGGTCGTGGCCGGCAGCCAAGACAAACTTTACTTTGGTGCTCGTACCAGGCCATCCAGCCATCGATCCAACCCGCCCGTACAAACTTCCTCACACTCGAGTTCGAGTCGGGCGCTTGCTCCAAGCTGGCGCTACGGCGATTTGTTGCGAGAATCTATTTACAACTTTCCATATACGTCCCCGTGTACGCGAGGAAACGTGCAATAACCGTTGGCGTGTCACGATTGCGAATGCCGAAAGAAATGCTTAAAAGTTGGCCGCTGCATTTCTTGATTAAAAATAGGGTACTTTGAAAAAAAAAAGAGAACGATATCACGCGATTGATATTTTGCGTAACGCTTTGATTAAAGTTGTATTAATCGATATTCTTGTATGTACTTAGGACTTACAGTTTTCTTTTAGTCGTGCTATTTTAGATCTTTTAATTCTTTCGAAGTTTCTTCTCGAGATAATAAACTCATTTACGAGGTGAACTTGTGAAGCGAATTAAAGTTTGACGTAACTTTTCACTGCGAATATTGAATTCGTTAAATGTAAGCGAATTTGGCTACAGCAAGAAAACATATATATATTGTATCGTGTCATCATTTTATTATTTGAAATGAAGAAAATTTAAAAAAAAACATGCGCAATCTTGCATCTTTTAAAATGTTTAAAATTGATATTAATTATCTAGTTTTCAGTACGATTTTGATAATACATAATATATATTCTATACTGTTTCAATTATTATATTATTTTCAATAAGAATAAGAATAGAAGTATGACTATCATTTCTATTCTTTTATTTTTTCAATATTATTTCTTTTTGATTTATAATTTTCTAACAGATTATGAAATGAGAGTGCATTATCTCACAAGAAAAAAGAAACTTTATTTTCCTTGATTAGCATAATTACCTCATTAGAAAATATATAGCAGATTGTGGTTAGTAATTTTTTACATCCATATATATAACGCTGTCTATGGATCTAGAACGAGGTCCCAACGCGGCAAAAGTCCAGACCGGCTTCTCTCCTTTCACAGGATTTTCTTTCCTATGTAGTTCCTCATCTTTCGCCCTTACGTTCCGGTTTCCTCTGTCGTACTCCAGGGAAATATAACCGAGTTCAAAGCTCTCGATGGTCGACACGAAACTTTAGCGCGACAATTTTGCACGAGAAATATCCAATGAAAGTCAAACTCCACGGGATTCAGCCTCATTGGTGCGTTTCAACCTTGGGAAAAAAAAAAGAGCGAAGAAAAGCAAAGCTAGTCCGACCTTCCAACAATCGACTTAATGGAATTAATGGTTTTCTGCTGTCGCCTTACGTATTCATTCTACGCGCGAATCAGCCTGTGAGCTCGTCGAGTTTTCGAAAACTTCGGAAAGTCAAATCTATGTCTCTTGATACTCAATTGCGCTTCTACCGAGAGCAATTAGTGTTCTTGCTACTTCTGGCTACTGTCATTTCAAAGGATCTGAGTAAAGTGCTACTAAATTACAGCAAACTCACTTCGCACAAAGTTAGCAATATTTGATCAGTGTGCTTATTTGTAATTTATTCATTTTTCTTCTTGTTTTTTTTATTCTCCTCCATAATTCGGATATCTTTCGAGTGACAAGTTATTCAATGTTATTTCTTCATTAGAATAAAATAATTATTTATATATTTCGATTTAAGGCAAACATTAAGTAAATAAGTGTTTGCTATCTGAAGAAATCATTAGCGTTACTGCTGAAACGAAACGTCGGAAGAGAAATTGTAAGAGAGGAAATCTCGAAGAGATATCCCAGAAGTGAAATCTCATTTATAAATATCTAAGTTGCAACAATATTCTGACGACAATTCAACTTCTATAATTAATGAAGTAACGAGATTTGCTTCTACCGTCCTTCTATAGTCTTATACAAAAGTGTGCCGTGTCTCAGTAATGTAATATTTTAGCACAAATTGATATTAAGTCCAATCAAGTGTATCTCTGATTTATATTTTCGTCCCATCTCATTACAACAAACTTATAATTACTTATTACGAACTGTTACGCCAATATGTAGTGAATATTTAAAGTAAATATTGAAATGAATATTTTATTTACGCCTTTATAATTATGATATTTTTTAATGAAATAATGCATAATTTAATCGAATCTTTAAGCCTTTGTTCACAAACCAAGTATATCAATATATACTGATGACATTATGACATTATTACTTGTACATAACATTAATATATCATTGTACGATAACATTATATTAGAATTTATTGTTAGAACGCGTCAAATCCAGTTATTTCGAGTCGTATTCGTCATGACTCGCTTGTCGATCGCTTTTACTGAAGCTCACAGCTGTAAATATGATATTGTCCTAGAATGTAATAGACGTGAATGTGGGAAACTCTTGTTATTATAGATCTTGTTATTGAACAAAAATAACTTGAGAAATTTTCCATTATTATACTATCGATTCATTTATTTTGTTAACGTGAGAGAGGAAATTAAATGTTGCAAATATGCAAGAAATATCCATGCTGGATTTGGATTCATTTTATTCATGTAATTGAGATTATAAAGATAGAACTTAAGGAATATTCATTCTTACTTTATGTTAAGGATGTACGAAGACTTTGTGTAAGATACAGATTTTCGTTTTTATTTCTGCATAGAGCATACATATAACATCAGAAAGTAAAGTCGAGTTCGTCTAAAGAACATTGCAATAAATTGTTTTCTTAAAAATTAATGGCGCTATCTCTGATTTATAAAAAGTTTTAAGTGAATAAATAGTTTTAAAATTTTTAAACTATTATTAGATTCTGGAAGAGAGAAATATAAGATGTTTGCTAAATAACGTACAATGCGACAGTCTAATCCCTTCCGTGTTTCGCTCATAAATCATCTCAATAATTCTTTATATAAGAGCAGAGGAAATCTTAATAAATGTCTGATTTCGTAAACTTCGCGCGCGTCGTCGATCAAAACAAAGTTTTCTATACGCTTATAGCGACCTGCTGTGTCCGCGAATTAATCATAGTTAAAGTTTTCCGAGGTTCGTTTATAAACTCATTTTTTCCGACGATCATGCATTCCTGAAAGATACACATCTGGAACGAAGTTTAATATCTCCATCTTGATAAGATCTGATGATGCCAGGAATAACGCACAATTTTTACCATGTTAAAAATCTTTTTAATGAATTATTTAATAAATACTCGAGATGTAAGGAACCAAAATGTCAGAAAGGCACATATAGGCGTACACACGGCGGACATACTATCGTCTCTCAGATTCCACATTGTATACTGAAATTAAACTTATATTCTGTAAATAACTGTGAGGGCAAACAAGGTGCGGAGTATTGGCCGACGAAATTGTAAAATACAAAGCGAACGATTTGCTGGGTATTGTACGTCTGTATAATCATTTGTCAAGCAATGTATCCTACGATAGGAGATAATAAAGAAGACTTATCAAAAATTTCAATGAGTCTTTATCATGTACAAACATATTACTTTAATATTCTCTTATATACGCAATACGTGTAGTCATATGTATAAACAACTTTCTTTAAGAATGCTGATGTTCAATAGCTCTTATCTTATGTTGATTATATGTATACATACGTATACAACATACACGTACACATGTATTATATTATGTGTATACATTTTTTTTAAATTGTGTGTGTGTGTGTATATATATATATATATATATATATATATATATATATTGACCCTGTAAGTAAAATTTGTCTTATTAATTTTATGTTGATATATAATAATAAACTAATCAACCTTTCCATCTTCGATAATATTATACGTCGATGTAACGATCTGTGTCTAATCGTTAATCTTTATTCGTTTCATTCGTTTCACTCGTTTCACTCGCACATAATTATCTTACCACTAATACAGTATTACTAACTCTCAAATATACTGTCAAGAAGAAGTGAAACATTTTAACTCTTCTTCGAGATTTAAAAAAGTATATAAAAGTGGTAAGAATAAAGAATTTGGAGGTATAGACGTTGATCATCGATCATTTTAAACATAAAAATCATGAATTTTATTTTATATATTCATATATGTGTTACTTTTGTTAAGATATACGAAAAAATTATTTATCTTGATACAGAGGTAATTTCTGCGAGCAATACATCTCGCTCGCGAATACAATTTGTAGTGCAGGCAATATTGAATTTATAAAGCCAATATGCTTCAGACCTATCGATCTAGTGATACAACGGGATTGAAAATAATTTCCATCTTTTATCGCCGTAATGCTATATAATTCGATAGGCCTAATCACGCGATGAATACTAATGCCGATCGGAGTAATTAAGAAGCAACGATAATAGTAATAGAAATATTCTCATGTGAAAGATATGACAATATTGCATATCGTGGTTGATATCACATGGTAAATTAAATTCAAGAAGAAGAAGAAGAAAAAGAAGAAAAAGTAACATCATAATTAATGCAATAGAATGCTCTTAATTTAAACTATCAAACTCTGTCAATTCGTGTTCTATTAATAGAAATAACAAAGAAATTATATAACTATCAAAAATTTTATTTAGTTAACAATAGAAAGACAACAAAAAGAGATAATAATTTAGCTCAATTTGCCAGTAAATTCATTTAAAAATTAATTTATTGTATTATTAATAATAATTAATTATGAAGAAATATGCATTAAAGGATTAATATATAAAGCTTGCTTATATATTTGGAATGTTTTTTCAAATTTCTATTACAACATT
Organism: Atta cephalotes; assembly: GCF_000143395.1. Taxonomy (NCBI): domain Eukaryota; kingdom Metazoa; phylum Arthropoda; class Insecta; order Hymenoptera; family Formicidae; genus Atta; species Atta cephalotes. The sequence continues at coordinate 5,754,291 of NW_012130066.1, forward strand.
TGTTAATATTCATGAATATTTGAATCTCATGTTAATTTATGAGGAACTATCTGAATTTCGCATCGCATGATCATCTCTATTCCATCGTCTCGTCTCAATAGCTACAATAGATAAATCTGGGATGATAGCATCGAAGCGATACAGACCTGGACGCAACATCAACCCGTGCACATATTCTGGATGCCAATAAGTAAACAAACCGCGGCGCAAAATGGAATCGAAATCGGACCATAAATCTCGAATGTAACTGTGCGAAATTGCCGAGAAGGCAAAGATACATAACCGTCGATCCTCTTTTCATTTCTATTCTTTATTATTCCTTTTTTCTCATATCGGGCAGATTCTTTTGCACAGTGGTGATGAGTAATATGAATTTTTTTTCTTTCTTTCTTTTAAAAACTAGAGTGCATAAATACTTATTCTTATCACTCATCATAACAATTTCCGAGAAAACATTTTACATTTACTACATGAATCTTATTTTTAATATCTCATACTTTTCTATTAATACAATAAAATTAATGCAATAATTAAATGTAATTAAAAATTATAATAAATAATTTTCTATTATCAATTATTTTAGATTTCTTCTATTAAAATAATGTTTTATATTATTATTTTTTAAGGAATGTAAATATTAACATTCTATATATTCTTTTATTTAAATAAAATAGACATTTATAATTTTTGATTATAATAAATTAAAAATGTAGGCTGTTCATTATTATAATTAATATATTCATAACATGTAACATTATAATATATATTATTTGTTATATTGCACGTTTTCCTAAAATTATATTTTGTAATTAAATAAACAATATAAATCTCCAAACTTGTTGTAACTCCTTACAAGTTTTATAAGTAAATAATAATTTATAAATACAATTTTAATAAAAAATCTAACGAGAGACATAATTCAGTTCTCATATTTTATTAACAAAATTCATTATTCTAATTATTATAATATATGTAAATATTATATTATATTATAATGTATATTATATTATATTATAATATTATATTATAATGTATTATATTATAATGTACATTTGTATTGTTTTGTACACTTCAAAACCTGCACTCTAGCTCGAATTATATTTTGCAGGTACTCGTTATCGATTACAGGTTTCTCTCTGTCGACAGAAAGAAATCTGAGAGAGACTATGCCGGCTTTTTCTTGTTACCGAAATCACCCGTATACTACCGCCATTTTTCAGTACATCCATTTTCAGTTTGGGAACTATATGACTACGTACACTTTCTGATACTATCGATAAAATACTATCGTCGAAAATAGATATGGTTCGTCTCTGTACTAAATCCTCAGAAGCGTGCCATAGGAGAGATACTTTAATGGGTCCTTGAATGAAATTTTAATTTCGCATCTCCTACATATAAAAGTTACTAAATTTTCATAAACGAAATTGAAAATTTAATCCCTAATCATATTTGTTGTTCTACCCGTATTTTCATTTATTCGTGCCATATTCACACTTTTCTCCATTCGTGTATTCCTACCTATATTACTTCATTAATGTGTCATAACATCGCGAATATAATACGTTATATGGCTGTGTTCAACAGAAAAAACAGTTTTGCAAAATGTTATAAAATCCATCAATACGATATATTGGATTTTGCTTTTGGTTCCTTATGGATTTAAATGTATAAATCAATCATACTGCAAAATCTTACAACAGTTGCAAAGTTGCTTTCTCTGCTGAACGTATCAGCTAATGCCTAACCATGATGAAAACAATTTCGACTTTCCATCGGTACAAACCATGTAATCACTGGCTATTTGACGCGAGAGACAGCGACATGAGATCTTTGCATATAATAAATTGTTCACTAAAATATATTTGTAATTTTATAATGTTAAAAATGTAAATATCGAAAAGCAAGTAAGAATTAATATTTATGACTTATTTAATAAATTTGTACTAAATACGAAGAAAAAATGACGATTATTCTAAACATTAAACTTTTAATAAGAAGTTAAAATTATTAATGATTTATTCATAAACAAAATAAAATATAAATAAAAAAAAATTTTGAATTTAAATATTTATCAAACTTATTAAATCAATAAACAATTGTTGC
>NW_012130066.1:5768052-5771327 GCF_000143395.1 Atta cephalotes
ATATATATATATATATATATATATATATATATATATATATATAATATAGATGCAGATGCATCAATTTATTAAATATATATGGATATACTTAAATACATATGTATAGCATTCCATATATCCGTTGCCTAAAATGGATAAGTAATAACATATTAGGATAAACTTAATCCTGGATATCTCTTTATTATATGGAATTTATTGTGTATGCACTGTTAAATTGATTGATTGTTACATCCACTCAATAAAAAGTTTTTCATACATGAATATCCATCAACATGTATAACCATATGAAATATCCATGCATATTCATACATCCCTCTTTCTTTTTTGTAAAATTACTTTTTAATGTGATAGATATAATAATAGTAATGTGACAACAAACTAAAAATAATTAAAAGGGTAATTTTTATACTATTTATTTATTTTTTAAAAAATCAAATTTGAAGAAATATAAAAAAATTACTTATGTATAATTATATATAAAATTATATTTGAGCAATTTTTTTCACATTTTTCCAAACTTGTTTTTTTTTCCTGAAACGAACAATGCGAAAATTAATCCTTTAATTATTTTTAATGTTTTCACAGTACTATTATTATTTCTGTGACACTAAAAAGTAATTTTATAAAAGAAAAAGAGAACATATATGGATGTATATGATTATATATATTTATGAATATTTATGTATATTTATACATATTTATACATATTCATGCAAAATTCATGTCCCGATAAACAATTTTTTACCGGGGCACTTTAAATTATTTTTAATTATTATTAAATTTAACTCAAATTTTTTGTACTAATTGTAAATTCATATGTGTTAATGTGAACGCTTATTAAGTAATTTAATTACAAAAGTACAAAAAAAAATGGGTTTTTTCGATGATCATTTTTTATATTAAAATAATACATCTTGGAAGTTAAAACGAAAAAGGATAAAATATTTGTATTTTTGAAATATATGAAATATAGGAAATTAAAAAAAAACTTATATAAAATAATAATTAGAGTATATGAAATTATTTTCTATCATTATATAGAAAAGTGTTTATTACAATATAATAATAATATATAATAAATAATAAACAATATAATATATAATAATATTGTTTTCTTATTTTTCCTATCTATCCTATCCTCAAATATTCATTCAGGATTAAGTTTTATATCAGTTGATGCAGAAAAGCAATATCTATACATTATACGTATATGTATACACATATATCTATAATATAAATTATTTTCGAAGAAATTCCTTTTTTTTCACACTTATTTGTATACATCTTAATAAAATGATAACAAAAATTGTAATGTAGAGCATATAATTTATTAATCTCGCTTTTTTGTAAAAGATATTTTACATTTATTAATTATTATTATTTATCTCAATGCATTTACTTCAGCCTAATATTTTATAACTTATCCATATGTAGTAACTGGATTTTATACCAGTTGAAGCAGTGACATGATGTAAGATCCAATATACATTTTATCAAAAAATATAAAAATTTTATCTTATATTTAAAAATTGCGATCAGAGTTTTGCATGACTTAAAATACTTAATTTTGGAATAATACATTATTCGAAAAATGATTTTAATCTAACATAATATGTAATATACAAAATAGGGATATATTTGTTGAAGTGAGGGAAAATTGTCCCTTTCGAATCTTACATCATTCATTTGAATTTCTCATCTCCGCATATTTTGAGATGAGATTGAGCAACGAATCGTTCGAATCGTTAAAAATACGTATATGGGCCTTGAATTTTATCGGATGATAATTTAGTAATTTTGAGTCATTTATTTTTAAATAAATCTTTTTGATTACATTATAAAATTTATATTACGCAATTTAATTTAGTTTCGTAATATTCGAGATTCTTGAAATAAAAACATTATTGACATGAAAATTTTTTAAATTTAGATTTATATTTTGTCGAATATTTATATTTTTAATTTTGAATAAACGCAAATAGAAAAATAAACGCGAAATTTATTTGTATAGTAAGATTTTGTATATTAAGATTTGCATATTAAGAATTTGTATATTAGAATTGCTACTATTATTATTAATGATAATTATTTATATTTAATTACTTAGTTAGTCTATAATTATTTATATTAATATTTAGTTAGTCTATTTTATCTTCGCGACGCGTTCGTGTTCCGCGCATCATACAAAAGCGTAAATTCTTACGCTTATTACCGGCGATATTAGTCGGTGGCAGTCGACAGCGAAAAGGAATATTTCTCCTTGTTGTCGATTTTTGGCTTACAAAGCCAGAATATTGGCCAGAAACAACGAAAGGTGAGTTCAATAGGCCAGAAGAAAGAAGAGAATCTCTTTACGAACCCATTAAGCAGAATGTGTAAAATCGACGCATAAAATAACTTTTCTTTCAGAATTCTTTATGAAATATCTTAAAGAATTCTTAAAGATATCTTAAAGTTGTCTTATATGTCAATTTTGGACATTCTGCTCATTGAGATGTAAATTGGTGTGTGACACCAATCTAAGTTTGTAAAAGGTAAAGGGAATATTCGGGAGGATAATTTGCTCGCAAATTGCGAGTTCTTATATTTTTTGAGAGTTATTTAAAATTACAAAAAACCAACAAACAACAGTTTGGTAGATTAAAAAAAAATCTACAAAACTTGCGCTTAATTATCCGCGTTAACTCTTATTAGCCCTGTTATTTATTAATTTATTTTAAAGATTGAAAAAGTTAATTATATTATTGCTTATTGCTTATTTATTATTGGTATGATTGCGATTAAGTTATTCCACTGAGTTCATAGGATTATGGCGCGATAGGATATATGGTTAGACATTAGCTGCGTTTAGCAGAGAAAGCAGCTTTGCAACTGTTGTAAAATTCTTCTATGTAATTGGTTTATCATTTAAATCGATAAGGAATCAAAAGCAAGAACCAATCGTATTGAAGGATTTTACAACAATCGAAAATCTACTTTCTTTGAACGCAGCCATTAATGTATATTATTCGCGATGTTATTACACATTTATGAAGTAATATAGGTAGGAATATATGGGTGAAGATAGATATCCGCAGGATAGGTATCCGCGAATAAATGAAAGTACGAGTAGGACAATAAGTATGGACAGTAGGTAGGGTCTGTATAGGTAGAATGATAAAACAGACTATAGGACTGAACACGTCTCATATACACACACACACACACACACACACACACACACACACACACACACACACACACACACACACACACACACACACACACACACACAC
>NW_012130066.1:5771921-5779854 GCF_000143395.1 Atta cephalotes
TTTTTATTTATATTTTATTTTGTTTATGAATAAATCATTAATAATTTTAACTTCTTATTAAAAGTTTAATGTTTAGAATAATCGTCATTTTTTCTTCGTATTCGTATTTAGTACAAATTTATTAAATAAGTCATAAATATTAATTCTTACTTGCTTTTCGATATTTACATTTTTAACATTAAATTACAAGTATATTTTAGTGAACAATTTATATGCAAAGACCTCATATCGCCGTCTCTCGCGTCAAATGGATGCCAGTGATTACGTGGTACCGATGGAAAGTCGAAATTCTTTTCATCATGGAGAATTACTCCTCGTCGCTTTTCGTGAAGTTCATTCGCGAAATCTAGTTTGATGTCTCTTCGGAAATTCTTATGCGGATTGGAATTAATCTCGGGTTTTCTCGTTTGCAGTTATTGGTAGTAACAATTTCGTTAATGAGTCAATGATAATTGCTATATATTTTAAAGTCAAGTTGTAACATTAATTCAGTATATTTTAACATATAAGTTTCGCTTTCTTTGTTTTATTAAATATTCTCCCACTAGTAATAATAATGTTAATAATAGGACACTGTCTTAATAATAATAGAAATTTATAGTGTTATATGATTGATATGGATATATAATTATTATTTAAATTCAAATTATTAAATAAATAAATTTAAGTTTTATACAAACAATTGCTTATAACATTTGCTTATAATTTTTGCTTATGATTTTTCTAACAAAAATATGGTTACGAATGTGTATATTTAATTTTCTAACTGTTATTTTACAATCATTTTTATATTGGACATCCCGCCATTGCAGAATATTTTTAATTATTAATTTATATGTATATACATTTTTTTATATATACTACATAAATAAACATATACATGCAGATAAAATACAAGCAGTTATGAGGTTATTGAATGATATTGATTTTTGTCGATATGTACATAACTTTTTTCAAAATTCTTTATATAGTTAACAATGTTATCGTGATTATATGAGTTGAATTTTAAATGTGTGGGTACAAAAAATTCAAGATAAGTCGAATGAGTACCCTCATATTAGCGGGATATTAATAATTGTAATTTTTGAAAAATAAAAAATTGTTAAATTTTATATAATAAATTTTTCAATATAAATGTTCTTTAAAATCCCATTATTATCGGGTTCAACTGATCTCGAACAGTTGATACTCGAGAAACTTTTGTACCCATACATATAAAAAATTACAATAACGCATGTATTTTATTAAATATATTCCTTCATAACCATTATTGCATAAGGAAATCATTCTATCCGTTTATTTTTAATAAGAGATGATTTTTAGCCACGTGTGGCAAAACATATTTTCTCGCGAATTTTAACACTTATTAAAGCTGTGATAAAAATAATTGTAATTGTAATTGAATGTTACCAAAATTATTACTATTGCTAAATAGTCTGAAAGATTCGGGACACCGCAATCCTGTAAGATCACTGGTATTTGACGGATTGTTTAACTTTTCTTTGCAAATGGATCTTGTAAAATTTATATCGAATTAGAATTAAGTTCGCTTTCCATTATGAAGATTGTTTTCTTGATGATTTTCTTTGTATCGGATACTAATCAGCATACCACGAGGCGGAGGGATTTTAATATGAAATTATTGAGATAGTTGTCTTGAACACGATCAAAAGTGCTGTTATAAATATATTAATGACTTTTTGTCGCGATATTATTAAATTTTATTCGCAAATTATTAGTAAATACTTAATTAATAATAAATACGATCTAATTGTTATTAGTATTTCTTCTGCGTTTATCAATATTTCATTGTTTTCGTATAATCCCACATTACAAAAATTTGTTAATTATGTTCTTATATTATCATTTTTATTATATTTTGAACAGCATTGATAATTGTATATTGTATTACATAATTATTATAATTGTAATATCGAATTGTATAAAGGATAATACAATAAAGAATAATATTTAAAAAGTTATTGTAATTTCATTAGCGAAATACAATAAAATAATTAGACATAAAAACAAAAAAATAAATTAAAGATATACTTATCTCTTATTAAACGAGAATGAATTAAAATGGATTGAAATTTTTTCTTATTTTTCATCCGAATGCGTATTTTAAATAGCGAATACTTTTTTTGGATTTAATTGGATCCAATTGAATTCAATTAGATTCAATTGGATGCAATTGGATTGAGAAATTGCATTTCCTATTCAAAATTTTGAATTGAACGATATTCACAATGCACAGAAAAAGTTAATATTATTTTTAGATTGAAAGATATAAAGATATGCTCCATGCAATTCCTATAAATGAATAAAAATACGTTCAGGATTGAAAAGCATTCAGTTTAACATTCGTGAATCAATATTTCTGAAAATCTGAATCCATTTCAATTCATTTCATTCAATCCATTCTCGTTTGCTTTTCAGAAATATTGATTCACGAATGTTAAAATGAATGCTTTTCAATTCTGAATGCATTTTTATTCATTTATAGGAATTGTATGGCAGCATATCTCTATGCCTTTTAATCTAAAAATAATATTAGCTTTTTCTGTGCATAATAACACAATTGTGAATACTGTTCAATTTAAAATTTTGAATAGGAAATTCAGTTTTTCACTTGCATCTAATTGAATGCAAATGAATTCAATTAAATCCAAAAAAAGTATTTGCTATTTAAAATACGGATTCGGATAGAAAAAATTTCAATCCATTTTAATTCATTCTCATTTGCTGGGTTATTCTGTTTTTTAAAATTAGAAAAATGGGTATTAATGTCCGTTTCCACCATTGTAGATTAACTTTAAACTCTATAAACTTATTCTTCCTCTTTTTCTAACTTTCTTTAGAACTAGAAAAAGACGAACAGTAAATTGAATCGAGATTAAAATTAATCTACATTGGTGAAAATGGGCATAAGTGAAATAAACATCACGCGCATATAAGATGAATATTTCTGATCCACAGTTTGTGAATGTAGCACGATTATACGAACTATAGCGATTTCAGCCGGAAACATCAACGTACATTGGTTCATATCAAGACTATGTACACTGTTAATACCTATTATCGTGGCAGTATATATTTCGTCAGGCGAATACGAGATTCACGAAATGTGAATCTTATTATTGATCTAATACTGATCGCATGCATCATGCATGCAGGCGTCCATATTTGAAGAACATTTTGCCATTTTCGATTGTTTGCATCATTCACGATTTTCGAGAAATCTATCCGGTTTGAGGTGATCGATTTTCGAGACTAGAAAGCCTCATAGAGAGAGAATGACAAATTGCATCACGTGATTGCACCATGTCCAATCAGAATATCACGGGGTGATCAGTTTTCTCCAATCTCTTCCATGCCTTTGGAACTTTGATGCCTATATCCAATCAAAAGGGTTACATGATGCAGTTTGCCATTCTCTTCCTGTGAGGAAGATCTCTCTAATTTTCACTTTCTTCTTTGTGCTTTTTTTGTGATACAAACGGCCACGTTTATCCCGATTTTATTGGCTTTCTTTTCGAGTAATACGAGTAAGTATAATGTAAATACATAAAAACAAATATTAAATATTATAATATTATATTATAATATTAAATATTATATTACTATAGTTTTAATTTAATCTGCAAAACTCACTGTTTCATCGGACATTTTTCGCACGACGCTTCTTCAATGTAATTTTTTATTTTCGCTCTGCTTTTTTTTATATTCTGTCAATATTAATTCGTCATCGTCACTTGATGACGATGATGTCAAAAATTCCATGAGTACATATAAATCATTCATAAAATTAAAATTGACTACAGGTTGGATATCAATTTTCAAATTTTTCAAATTTGAAGGCTATGCCTGGCTACAGTCCACCTGCTACGAATGTTTCGAAGCATTTTTTGATTGGTCAGATAAAATTCTTTCTTTCAATTGGTCAAGTAAAAGTTTTGAAGCGTTTGCATCAAGTAAACTGCATCCGAAATCAGATAAAATTAATATCACGTGATTACACACACGCTGCTTTTCAGCGTCTCATGAAAACACTAAGCCCAACAATTACACCAATTGATTTCAATAAATTTGTCGGAACCACTTTGTGTACACTTGTGCGGTGTATCAAGTCCAGACGAATATGCGACACTGGCAAGAAATTGCACCATTCAACCAATCGAACACAGCAGTTGCACCGACACCCGAAATGTGCAGTCGGTGCGTTCCAGCCAAAATCACTATGCAAAAACGAAAGGAAGTTATCAAATACATGTTTTATTAATGTAGTATAATAATGTATATTAGGAATTGTACGATTTAATCTGTTTTTAATACATTTTTACGGCAATTGTGTATGACAGTTTTATGTGCACTAGTGCATCCCAGCCGAAATCACTATTTCATTGTACAACGTCTTTATATGCACCAGTGCACACTAGTGCATCCCAGCCGTAATCGCTATAAAACTCTCATTTTAAAGCAAAAAAGAGGCACAGACAATGAGAGTTTTAAGCCTCATTTAAAATCAAAATAATATTAGTGCAATTGAATCTAAAAGTTTTAAAATAATAACTATTGAAGTTTATGTATAATTACTACTTTAATTCATTTAAATTTTTACACGTATAAAAATTTTTTATATGGAATCTAGTCCATTTTTATGGATTTAAAATACGGATTCGGATGGATTAAAAATTTCCGATCTATTTCAATTCATTTTTGTTTGCTGGGATGGCCTCTCTCAAGTTTCTCTCTGCTTTTATTCTTTGTCGGTACAGTCGGAATTTCATAATTCTCATCATTTTTTTTACTAACGTCGATCTATTTTATTCACAGATTGTATGAGTCCTCCGTTTTATTTGAAGCTTCGGCTGATTATCGCGCGGTGCAGCACCGTCAACGCGATACACAGGCCGGCGCAGAGCTTAGGACGGAAGAACATATGTTTAGCCAGTGGCGCATGCGTAGTCACCGCTTCCGCGACGTACCTAGCCATCTTTCCAGTCAAGCAAAAGTGATTGTTTTCAGTCTTAGTCTTATTTAACTGAACTTTTATTAATGTCAGAGCCACAGTCCGCGCTGTTATTACGGAAACAATTAGCAGGTATAATGTGAGCGCGGTGCGAGTGTTAAGTGTGTTTGTCGGAAGCGTGAAGCGCGGCGTGAAGCTCGGAGGAATCCGAGTCGGTGTGACTCGCGCTTTCCAAAGGATTCGCTGCCGTCGTGCCTCATAGGTCTGACGTTGCTTCTCTGACGGTCTCGCGCTCGTCCTTATCATAAATCGTCGTGCTGTGAATCCACAGTCACATTCGCCGCTCGACACGTCGTCCTCGCCGGCTCGCTACGACCGCGCGCACGGGGCGTGAAAATCAATACGCTCACCCGCGGAGAGTCTGTGTATGCTGCGCCGTGAATAACGTTAACCTAAGTGGCGGCGTAACGTCGCCCTCGTCGTCCACGACACGGCGTGATCTTCAAAGTTCGACTTGCTTTCCCTGTTCCCTTTCCCTCCGCCTTGTTTCCCCCATTTCACCGACTAGCCGGTTCGTCGCGTGCGATGTTCTTCTTTGCGCGACCACGACGAGGACGAGAAGGACGAGGACGACGTCGATGTCGAGAGCGAAGGCCACTCTCGTTTCTCATGCCCGAAAATAATTGCAAGCCTCGTTATTTATAGCGTATGCGCGTCACTGCGGTCGCGCACATTTCTCCTCGTGAGCGACGGAAAAAAACATCGAGCGGAGAAGCGAGAACGAGAGAGAATAAAATAAAAATAAAAATAAAAAAAAAGTGGGAGACACAGTATAGAGATAGGGACGAGCACGAGAGCGAGGGAGCGAGAAAGCCGGAGAGAGTGCGAAGGAAAGAAAGAGAAAGAAGGAGGGAAAGAAAGAGCAAGCAAAAGCGCGCCGTGCAACGACCATCGAAGGTCAGCCGCCTTCGGGCCATGCTCCCCTGTTCCAGACGAGATCGACGCCACGAAAAATGCTTCTCAGAGTTTCGCCTCTCTTTGTGCGACGTAGAACAGAGTCGTACTGCGTGCGCGCGCGAGAGAAAGAGAGAGTGAGAGACAGAGAAAGAGAAAGAGAGAACACGTCGCGTCAGTAACCTCGTGCTTCGTCTCCTTCGCGCTGAGCACGTCGCGCTGACTCACCGCGCGGTTCCCGTGTGGCGGCGATCTCGCACGGGCGAACTTAACCTATACGTCGCGCGTCCCGTCCTGGACACGTTTGACTGGCTGCTCGACGTGTCCAGTGCTGGCGAGATTCGTGGGAGCGTAAACATCCGCGTGCACACGTACACGTGCTTGTCATCATGAATTTCACGCTCGGAGAGAATGCTGCTCTTTCTCCTTTTTTTATGCTTTACAGTATCTATTGGGGAACATAACCTAGATACTTTAATGTTCTCTTTAATCTGTCACTGCATTATATTTATCTGATAGTATTATCACCGTAGTATTATCTTGATTATCTACGTTCCTCTCGAGATCTAAAAAATGTTTTTTTTCTTGCTCTCGAATAAATGTTAAGTAATAATAACTTTAGAAAATGATCCTCTGAAACAAGTTCGATCTATGACGCTGAATTTATTGTTCTGAATGCACAAACACACACACACACACACACACACACACACACACACAAAATGTGAAATATATTTTAGAAAATAATTTTGTAGATCATATTTGCAAATTGTAACTTTTTGATGTCTCACTTGATTTATAATCTTTAATATATATATATAGATTTTTGATATTATATAGTTATTTTAGATATTATATAGCTTATTTGTTTTGTTATTTTTTCTCTTAATTATTATATTATTTATTAAATTCTTTGCTAGAATTTAAAAGTTTCTTTATATATTTAAACTTAAAGTTCTTTTGATTTCTTTAAAACGTAAAATATCTTGGATTATTAAGTATAATTTACAATTGGTTAACTAATTAACATATTCACTTATCGTATGAATATATTCTATATTTTTGGTAATTTGTTTAATATTTTCAGATACATCTTTTATTCTTAGATACTTTAGGTATAATTTGAGTAATCATAAAACTTATGAAATGATTTCTATTAATATTTTTTTTCTCTTACAGAATTAAATAAAAACCCAGTAGAAGGGTTTTCTGCAGGCCTCATAGACGACAATGACATATATCGGTGGGAAGTACTCATTATTGGACCTCCGGATACATTATACGAAGGTGGTTTCTTCAAAGCACATTTACAGTTTCCAAAAGAATACCCACTTAGGCCACCAAGAATGAAATTTATAACCGAAATATGGCATCCAAATATTGACAAAAATGGAGATGTGTGTATATCTATATTACATGAACCCGGTGATGACAAATGGGGATACGAGAAAGCTTCCGAGCGGTGGTTACCAGTTCACACAGTCGAAACTATTCTGATAAGTGTTATTAGCATGCTCGCAGATCCTAATGATGAAAGCCCTGCTAATGTGGATGCCGCCGTAAGTATGTCTGTATATAGAAAATATCATTTTGTAAAAAAATAATTACTTAATTTATTCTCTTTTTCTTACTGTAGAAAGAGTGGAGAGAAAGTTACACGGAATTTAAGCGAAAGGTGGCGAGGTGCGTGAGAAAGAGCCAAGAGGAGTGTTTGTAGGGGATGAACAAATATTCAAATGGAAAGACTTATTTAATTCTGGTAAGTTGCCAAAATAATTATAGAAGAATTATTGAATAAAATATTAAGTAATTATTGAATAAATAATAAATAATTAATATTATTGAATGTATAAATTATTTTATATCTATTATTGATGAGGATAATATTAACAATGTTAATAAATAATAAGAATTTTATTGGATCGTACATGTGAAAAACAATCAATAGGAAATAGGAAAATGACTACATATATAATATATATATATATATATATATATATATATATA
>NW_012130066.1:5784927-5788432 GCF_000143395.1 Atta cephalotes
TATATATAAATATAATAAATTTATATTAATTACAACATATTAATTTGCAGGTATCAGCTAAAGGTGTACTTAGCGAGGGCACAACGACTGGTGAGTGAACCCATTTATTATATTTGTATGTATTAATCAATAACAATAACAATATTATTCACCACTTTTTATATGCTGCTATTTATTATATAATTATTAATAAAGATTGCGCTTTGATCGTATTCTTGTTTATGGTATACGTTTTTGCAAAAAGGTAACAATAAATAATAAAATAAAAAATTTTCTTTTTATTTTGATAAGACAATTAATTAAAATTTTATATTTAGTGATCTCTTATAATAACGAAATCTTAATGCATCGATCGCTTTTAATAAAAGATTAAAATAAATTGCATAAAATAAAATAATTTTTTATATTTTTCTTTTTTTGTTCATGGATATATATATATATATAATAAATATTTATACATTAAATGTGGAATAAAAAGTTCATAAAATACTTTTATCGTAGATATAAATAACATTTATATTTGCAATTGAAGATAACTGTGCTGTAATATCATATGTTCCTTTCTTCATCTGCAAGATGCCGCTGCAGCATCATATAATAAAAAATTAAAAGATTGTTTAACATTTCAAAACAATTTCGAAATAATATAATACATTTTTCATCAGGTTTATTTTTATTGTTCTTTTACAGTTCTACTAAAATGTAACGTCGTATTTAATTACTTTTTAATTTGTTTGATAATGATGTATAATAAATTAGAAAATAGAAATTAGCTATCAATAAAAAATTAATAAAAATTAATAGAAAATTTTTGATACTTATTTTTTAATGTGTGTATGGTATGCAAGAATCTTTAAAAGAATATCCAGTTTAATTAGTTGGAAAATTTTATTTATTTTAACAACTTTATTCATGTCAAAAGTCTAAAATTTATTAAAATTATATTAAAAGATAAGATCAATACGGAAGAAAAGGGAAAAGATGGGTGATTATAATAATTAGCAGCATAATATTTAATATACAGATTTTTTAATTTAGAAATTCTTGAAAGGAGACATTGATATGAATAATAATATAATTTTATGCGTATATACAATGAAGATAATCTTCCATTTCTCGTGATTGAATTGTATTATTGCATGTTTGAGAACTACTATGAATTTTAGATGATAAATAAGTTTCATTTAGAACGAGAATAACAAGAATAATCAGCGTAATAATACTTAGAACAGTTCGAGACATTAAATCTCTTTATGTTATTATGTATTTTTACAATTATATACAGTTGTTACATATTTTTCCAGTATTTAATTACAAAGAAAAATATGTAATAGATATGTAATAAATATATCATTTAAAACAAAAGATATAAACTTATTTTTGTTGCTTCTCCACATTTCATATTCTATGTAAAAATGAAGTATTATGGAATATATTGATTTTTATTAAAAGGATCTTTAAACAATTTTTTATCTTACATAAAAGTGATGATTGTGCATGCACATATTAAATTAATTAAGAAAATAACAGCTAAAATTTGAAGTGCTCATAGAGAATCATTTCAAAATTAGAAAAAGCAAATAAGTATGTTCTCTCAATGTCTCCAAGGCGGTAATAATTGTTATTGTTATTAATTTAGCAATTAGATTTACTTTAAAATATTCACAGAAGAGACACAACTTTTTGCAAAATCGTACTGTGCGTAAGGGAGATTAAAGTTTCTTAAAAGTTAAGATCGTCAATAAATCTCTCATGTATCTTCAATATTTTGTATACCTTATTTATTTCTTTTTTATCTTCGTATAATAATCGTAAACGTACAATTTAAAACAATAGTGCTCGTGTGTTTATGCAATGTACAGGATACTCTTTAAAGCTATAATACAGTTCGAAATGAAATACAAATCAATAGACTATTACTTTAGGTAAACCTTCTTGTTTTTTTTAATACATTATTTTCACTACTGGATGACAGTGTCCTTCGTGGTTCTTCTTTTTTTGATCGTATGCCCGCGCACGTGCGTTTCGATACACGCGCGCGTCTCTCCCTCGCGCGTTCTGGGGGCCTCAACAGCTTTTGAATGTCTATCTACAGTTACCTTTTGTTGTAAAATATTATTAGGTATTACGATATGATTTCCCTCCTTCCCGCCGTTGTCGATAACGCTAACGCATCCGCACGCAATTACGCACTTGTGTATTCATTATAATACATGTCCGCCGTATACCATAGACGGTCGTCGATCTTTGCTCTCGACATAAAAGCTGTACTGTTTAAATAATTAAAGCTATCGGCTATCTATCGGCTATCCTGTATCTACAAAGGATCTATACGTTACATTTGTCCGCTGCGAACGAAAAATAGGGAAACAATCATAAATGTATACATATAACAAATTGTAAGGCGCCTATCCGTCGAGTTATCGGACCCTTCGGTCGCGATTGCGACTAAAATCCGATCGTCTCATCAACACGAGTCGCATTATTCTTGTACCTGTAATAAATTCTAAGAAACGAGCTCATTCGACCTCGATTGTGAGAATCGACGATTATCTACGGATTCGCGTTTGGCGGATGCCACGTCAGTCGTATAGTTAACTCAAATCGACAAATCGTAAAGATGAATATTACACTAATGCTCGAGCGAAATAATTTAGTTTGGTATCCGAAGATGTGAGATCGTACGTTTGTTCTTTTCCTCCTTGCTTTATCATAACCTATTCGCATCTGGAGCTTTTACTAACCCAATCGATGTGTGTTATTCGATATAGATGATTGACGAAATATAGATGTTTTCATTATGATCTTATCTTCGCTATGCATTGTATTCTCGTCGATCATCTGGCTACTTAAGCTGTGTTCTAAAATTGACTGTCAGTAGATACTGAAAATCTATAATGTACGTAACGTAAACTATAGATTTTCAGTGCTGGTAATAAATTTGGAACATAGCCTTAGTAAGATCACTCAGGATCACTCATTAGCAGGCGGAATCAGCGTCATTAAATTACGAGATGTAATCACACGAGTATAGCAATATGTACATTCGATAATCCGGTCTGATTGACTTCGTTGTGACGATTCATGAAAACTTAAAAAAATTAAGGATTGGGAAAAACGGGGAAAAACAGAATCAATCGATCACTGGTCTTTCATTTAGCAATGCCCTTCTAAAGCGATCGTCTCGCACGAATTTCTTGCATCTCTGCTTCGTACAATATCATTCACGTTTGTTTCGTTTTTTTTATTTTTAACTGCGGACTAGAATTTAATTGAAGATTAAAATTTATTCTGGTAAATACTATAGTTTGATTCGTAATAATTCGAGGACTGTTTCTCTTTCTCTCTTTCTCTCTCTCTCTCTCTCTCTCTCTTACGAGTTCTATTACACACACTACGTTTACTCTATTCGCTCGTTCCTTTCGCTTACTTAATGTCTCGCTGAATCGCCTACGAAGTGTCTTCTGCACTTACTTTTTCCTTCTCTACGTAGGCATCGTATTTA
>NW_012130066.1:5789344-5810375 GCF_000143395.1 Atta cephalotes
TCGTGGTAGTATATTACGTTACGTCGTATTAGTATAGTAGTAGTGTAGTAGTAATAATATAAGATAGTATGTGTATATATATATGTGTGTGTTGTGTGTGTGTGTGTGTGTGTGTGTGTGTGTGTGTGTGTGTGTGTGTGTGTGTGTTGTAATTCTTTGTTTCGTATTCCGAAGTTTCTTCCATTCTTTTCCTTTGTACAGATATTTACATATGCTAGAAATCGCACGAATTCGCGCAATCTCTCGCTTCGTTCAGTGAAATCGGCGTGCTTGTTCGTCTTTTGCTCGCACGCCTTTTCTCTTTATGTATCATCGCGATATAAGCTCTATCACATTGGCTTTATAAGCCACATTGTTGTCACGACAATGATTCTAATAATAAAATAATGATTACTGATATAATAATGAGATTAATAATAATAATAATAATAATAATAATAATAATAATAATAATAATAATAATAATAATAATAATAATAATAATAATGATGATGATGATGATGATGATAATAACATAAGCCTAATAATATAGTAATATAAATATAATATAATAATAATAATCAAAAAGAATATTAAATAATAATCATTAAAAATTATAATCATTATTCATCACCAATGATTTTAGTGCAGCTAATAGTTTCCAACAAATAGACAAAGGAAATTTAAATAATCATCTCGTGGAACGAATAAATTTACTTCTTTTTTGGTATTTTACATTCTGCAACGCCGTTCAACATATCAACGTAAAAATAGTAATCGATGACAAGTGCTCTTGACAACTGAGAATATTTAATAATGATAATTATATAATAATAATATTAATAATTTGTAATTATATATAATAGCAGTGATAATAATAACATTGGTAACGGTCTTAAGTGATCATTCTCGCAATTGTATAAATAGACGGATAAGCAAGAAGTAGGAAAAGAGAAAGGGAAAAGGGAAAACGTCGAGTCTTAACCGAAAGAGATAAAAAGGTACGTAACTGGAAATAGAGAGAGAAGTACAACATTAACAGCTTAATCGTTATGGAGGATACAGGGAGGCGAGTATAAACAATAACATGAATCACAATTATGCAATAATTATTAATCGGTTGTTCCGTCGCGCGAAATTGTCGTTAAAAATTAATAATAATTCGATCTAACAATTAGTTATTGGGAGATTGCACTGTGGCGAACCCGGACCACCTCCGTTTTCCATGCATTATCTAGTCCGCTCCTAGTCTCCCCTCCTCTGGAATGATACCTCATCGATCATTCATCAACGGGAGGGGTGTCATCCGAAAGCGAAAGCGGCCGGGGTTCTCTCGAATTTCGAGCGAATTGCAACGAGAGCCCGTCGTCCTTCCACAGCCGGCCCCGTTGTACTTCACAGTCCTTTAAATGATACGATCTCGCCGTTGACCCGCGCGCACCGACACTAATTTCGTAACACTTGCCCCATAGAAAACGTCACAATATGAGTCCTTTTGATTGAGCTCCGTTCAGTTTTGATCGTTTTGTTCTCCTCGCGCTCGTCCATTAACCAAGATATCTTCTCGTTTCCTCTTTGATGACATCTTTTTAGATTCTTTACGTTCGCCTCATTATGATAATGCCCTCGTCGTAGGCAGGACTCGCACGATCGAGTCCTATAGCTGGTTTTGTCATTTAAAACTTAACTAGACCGGTAATCCTCGCGGAACGTCTTTTCTTATAAAGCGTCGTTTTGGCATATTTCAACAATACGACCTTGGAAACACGTCAGACACTCCGCTCGAGTTTCAACTTTGTCCGAAGAAGAAACACCGAGCTCGCGGATAATCCCATGGAATTTTGTGCCTTAAATTGTCTTAGTAATCCCACGTTTCCTCCGGTTCGTGTTTCACCACGTCCTTCGGACTTTCCTCCGTGGACTGTTGCGTTTGTTGCGCTGACGGCGGTCTGAGCGATGTCGCTGGACTGTTTTGATCAGATTTTGGACTGGGAAGCGGACTATCCCGATCGGCTCCATTGTTGCCAGACACGGAAGAGACATCACTTTGAGCATCTTCTTCATATCGATCTTGCACTGGTGTCGGTTCAACTCTTATAGTCTCTTCAGCCTCTCTTTTTACTCCATAATCATCCGTCTGCATCACACAAACTCCATTGATGATAACTTCATCGCCTGTTCTCGTTGGTTCTTGCCACTCCGGATTCACCCATTGTGGTGCCGCGGGTTTTCTTCTATTGGACCTGACTGTCGTGGGTGCCGTCGGTGTTTCTGTAGGTTCTCTCTTTATACTACTGGCCGAACCTTCCGAGTCTTCACTACCTAGATTACTCATCGCATCGTCGACATCTTCGTCTTCGAATTCTTGATTGGGCTCTCTCTTTAGAGCATTCATTGAGAGGTCCAGACCAGAGCATTGTTCTTTCAATGCATTACCTACCAGGGCCGCTAGGTTGGGATTAAAGTACGGAGAGTAAGGTAAAGGTACATTTCCTAGACCCAGTCTCTCCTTTTGAATCTCCAGCAGTCTTTGGTTTAACAGCAGTCTGAATTGAACAGGATCGAACGGTTGACCAGGTTCTCGCGGCGATTGCGGCTCTGGTTGGCCGTGAGGTGTTTGTTGCTTCAGTCTCATTCGATGATTGTGAAACCAGTTTGTTATTGTTCTCGATGACAAGGCCAGTTCACTAGCGAGGAATTCGATGGTAGCCACATTGGGATAAGGATCCAAGGCGAAAGCGAGTCTAAGAGCTTCTTTCTGTTCTTCCGAGAAAAGAACGCGCTGCTTCTTCCCGGTAGTAGGTCCCGGACCAGGTGATGCCGCGTGATAGAATTCGGCTGTGTCGTTGCTTGAAGTATCAGAGCTGTTATCGTGACCAGGACCGCTGCTACGTCGTCTCTTGTTCGCCTCTCGTCGTTCATTCTTCAATGCTTGTAATCGATCAACGTTGTGTGCATCTGACAGCCAAAGCTGCATCCTAATGAAAGGCTCTCGACCTTTTATACTGAGCATATGCCATGGTTTCGGTTTGCTCAGTAACTCGCTGACAGAGCCTTGCGACAGACCGAGAACCGCTTCACCGAAGATCTTCTGGCCGATATTGTTAGCTAATAACGCTTCCTTGATTTTTGTTGTGATTGTCTGTGTGTCGAGATCCTGCGTAAGGGCGGCCATCTCGTATACGCTTGGTGAAATGTGAGGATGAAGACTTCGAAGAGGCGACGGTGCCATCTGATGATGTGGCGAGTGTAATGACATTTGTTGCTGCTGCTGCTGTTGTTTCTTTTGGAGTTCTTGCATGCTGAGTTGAGTATGAGGATGATGAGGACCAGGTGGTGTCAACATCATTGGTGGTGGCGGTTGTGGATGTTGTGGATGTTGAGGACTTTGTTGTGGTGGACCGAGTTGCATCTGATTTTCCTGCTGATGCTGTTGCGCCGCTGCTTGTGCGGCTGCTTGAGCGGCGGCCTGCGCCTTCGCTGCGTTCTGAAGCTGTTCTTGAACGAGTTTTGTTGGTGGCATAGGTTTCATAGGTGTTCCGCAAGCTGTAACAATAAAAAATTCGATTTAAAAAATTTAGCAAGTATAAAAGTAAATTTGATAGTCCGAAAGCTCATCTTCTACGGACGTCAAACAATGCAATTTTTTTACTTCTATCAAATATCATATAAATGCAATTTTCAACTCATTCTATAATAAAGTAAAGTTGCGTCTCTATATTACAAAAATGTCATGCTTATTTAAAGTCGCTTTTCATCACAACAAGATACACGACAACTTATCATGACGTCGTGCTTGATAAACATACTAGAGCTCCCGAACTACGTTGATAATAAAGTAACAAAACATCTATATTGACCTGAGTTAAACTTACGAGGCAGGCCGCCGTAGCCGCCGGTCCTCATTAGCTTCTCCGGGGCGATCTTGTATTGACTGGCGACGAGCTTGTGCACCGCGTTGTCATCTTCGAGGAACATTTTCATCCGAATAAAGGGCTCTCGACCTTTTTGGGTCAGCATATGCCATGGTTTTGGACGCGCGAGGAGGTCTGACACTGATCCCTGAGATAGACCCAATACTGATTCGCCGAATAGCCGCTGTGAAATCGAATACTGAGACAGCTGTTCCTTCACCTGCACATTAATAGTAGGAAAAAATTTGAGATTAGATACAGTACAAACAATAAATTATACAATTAATACTCGTACCGTGGCCCTTACCCTTTTCACAATATCTTCCGTATTAAGATTATTGTACAGGTCGAACTGCTGTTGCGTGATCGGAGGAAGCACAGCTTTCAGCGGTCTTTGATTGGCCGAATGATGAGTTGGGGTGGACGGTTGACTTATCAGACTGTTCGTGATGGAGGCCATTCTCTGAAGAGGACTGGCTGCCGCCGCACTGGAGAACTCTTCGTTGGGTGTCATCGCAGGGGGAAGTATGGAATTGCCAAGCGGTGAACTTGCGCTAGAACCGCCAGGCGTCGATTGAGGACCCGTCGATTCTTGCTTCGGCCTCACCAAAGAGAACGCACTTCCGGCGTGTCTCATTGCCTCTTCCATTTTCTCTTTTTCTTCTTCTGACACACCATTTATCATTTTATTGCGCGGATCTACTTTGCCTAAACTCAAGTCCTGAACACCACCGCCGCCATTCGCGGCTAGATGATGTTGTTGAAGAGCTTGTTGCTGAAGCGCCAATAAACCTGGTAATCCAGGCAATCCTGGTAGTCCAGTCATCGAGGGATTCTGACCTGGTGCGGCATTCAATTTTTGGAGCTCACGGTGATAAGCGTCCAATGCTAATCGAATGTCTTCCTGGGTGCGCTCGATACCTTGAAGACTGCTCTGCGTCCCACTGAAAAAATGTGGAAAGATCGCGCTACGGTCAATCGAGGTCATGTGCTGTCCTCAATAATGATCAATCACGGTTAACGTAATCGCACATATAAATATTATATCATCAAAACTGTCAACTTCAAGTTACATTTCACATAGAAAAATCTTTTTTTTTTAAATATGTAGTCGAAATACGATGTATAGTCGAATATGTACGTCATATTCGAATGCATCGAGCATTTTTATTTGATTTAGATAACGTAGAAAGTTGCATCACTCAAATAGGCTTTTTTTCTTAGCACGAAACGATGATTTGCTCTTGACATTTCGTGTCATATCCGAGCAGGACATTAATTCGATGTATTTGTATATTATCCATTTAGTCATCGTCATGCATTGGCAGATATTGTATCATTCGACTGCGATATAAACGTTGTAAGAAAATCCACGTCATTAATCGTCGATCTTACCTAGGGAACTCTCGCGGACGAAGATTCTCCACTCTCGTGCCCATCAGCTTAGCCAGTTCTTCTTGGTAAATCCTTACTACCTTCTCCTGGGGAATGTCGTCGTTTTCGTACTTCTTCAGTCTCCTATTTTGGCTGTCCAGTCTGTCTTTGTTGAACGGACTCGGGCAACCGATTCTGTTCGGACTCTTGCTGTCAGCATCGTTCGATACTTCGTGCTCACCTCTCATTTGCATATGGCTCGATTCCGACAGAATATGTGCCAATCTTTCATCACTCATTTCTTGCGGACCACTATCCTGTGGTCCACGTGCGAATGCTGGCATTCCTTGTTCCTTGCCTGAAACATACTCTACGGGTGAGGCACAACTTGTGGTGTATTCTTACTCAGTTTGGTTGGCTTAGAAATATAATCAGATATATATAAAAATAAATTTGAATGAAGAACATAAATAATTCGCGACGCGGTGTTTA
Source organism: Atta cephalotes (assembly GCF_000143395.1). NCBI lineage: Eukaryota > Metazoa > Arthropoda > Insecta > Hymenoptera > Formicidae > Atta > Atta cephalotes. The sequence goes on from NW_012130066.1 coordinate 5,795,104, forward strand.
ATTGACTTTTGGTAGCAGTATTATTTTATTATTTTCGCTCATTTTCCTCTACTGAATATATCTTAAAAAAAATGATGTTATTTTTTTATATCATACAATATATAAATATGTATATATTGTAAAATCTCTTAAATTGATCTTACAAATTACATTTATTTTCTAATGAAGAACGTTTATTCGAAAATAGTAACTTATATTAATAATGAGTCATATTTGGAGGATGATTTTATGTTCCTAAGCAATTAATAATGCGCGCAATCGATAACTGCGTGCTGAACCCGAAGGCAAAGTATACTCAATGACGATAATTAAAATATCCTCTTCTGGACCCTCTCCCTTGCGGTCTTTCCCTTGCACGTCGGCAGGAGTGTAGTCCTCCTACGTGTTTCCTGTCTAATTGACCAATCAGCTGCAAGATTCAGACAAACTACCGATCATGTCTTTGATTGCTTTCGCGAGCATTGCACGCGAATCGACGAGAGAAAGTGGCTTGACACGCGGCATAAGAATCTCGTACGTATTTTGATGGTGTGGAAGAAGAAATAATCTTCGAGCGATTTATTCATCAAGATATGATGTTCCTTACTTAAAAGTGCGCTCGCATGGAATCCACTGTATTTCTACAATCGTGACTGTAGTGAATGATTCTTACTAGATTTGAGAGCTACGTTTTGTATCATTATCTTGTATCATTTGTGTAGATATGATTGCTTCTAATCCTAATGCAATCGCAACGTCAGCGGCGAGTGCCGTATTAAGAAGAAGAATAATGTCTCTTTTTCATCGCTTCTCTGATTAGAGTATCATATAGCACACATCCTCCATGAGAAATTTAACTTCCCTAGCAATAATACATGTAAGTTGCATTCCATCATATTATATGCTCTAACGCTGATAGATAATGGTACCTTCGTCAGAAGAAATCGACAAGCTCACCGATTAAGATAACAATACGAGTAGTGAAATGTTCATGCAATTGACAATCAGGTGGGTGGTTCGAAGCATTCAAGTGAAATCAAGAAAAGAGAGAATGATGACGTATATCCGCGCGATCGCGCATTGTCGCAACTTTTGAATTCCTGCAACAAACTCGTGATTATGCTTTTTTGCTCTCTTCATGTACCTGAATATACATATAAAATTAATAATGTTCTTTCGTAGAAAGATTCTGGATTTGTTAACATCAGCTGCTATTAATAAAGCAATTTCAAAAATGAGAAACTCAGCAGATATCATGATGATCGATATAAAATAATCCTCTTGGCAAACGTAGGTAATTGGAAATGTGTCAGAAAGATTGCTCATAAACAAATATTATAAATTTTTATCATATTATAAATATACATTGTTATATACTGGCAATTTTATCGCTGAATTCGGAGAAGCATGTGTAACGATTATGCTACGTATAGAAAATGTTTGCAGGAGTACATCGAGATAAAAGAAATGAGGTCACTATTACGTCTTTTCTATAAGCCGTCTACGATCCCAAAATTAGCGCTATCATTATCGAATGAAATATATCATTTGAATTGCGGTAACAATAGTAATATTTGAAGCTCTATTCGAGGAATCATTAAGTTGTAATCACACAACGATTGCCGATTGGATTATGGCCGATTGGTAATTGGCTGAAAAATAATCACCAGTCACAATATAATTCAATTACAATACTAGTATGATTATGGTTTTACATAGGTTTAATTAATTAAAAAAAATATTAAAATGAATGAATTTCATCGTCGGCTCACAATTTTGTTGCTGCATCTAAACGCTTGTTGATTGCTATTATTGAAGATAATTAATTTTGATATATGTATAGCACTTCGAAATTCTATACTATTATCGTGCAAATCAAATGCTGCCACATGACAGCGTAGCTCAATCTTGTTGGAAACTGACGGTGAGAGAGTTACTTGCGTCACTAACATCTTCCTTTCCGTACTTCGACGGCATCACGTGGGAAACCTTACGCGCATCGTACGGAATCATGCGCGCCAGTTGATTATTACGCTCGAGAACCAACATCCTCCGGCAACTTTCTCATAGGAAATCTAGAATAAGTAGTCGGGCAACAAATATTATCGGACAAACGCGATCGCGGGCGATACTTTATACGACGCGTCCAACCTACGACGGTGAGCGTAATTCTTTACTTATCATATATATCCACAGACATTTCTCATTAGCTCAGATACAATGAACAGTATCGCCGCAATTTCACAATATTTCTCTCAATTAAGAAATATTTTTCCACAAGTTTGCTTAATCACGAATCAACTTGTGTGCTACTTTTTAGGCGGCAAGTATAGCGTGTGTATCGCAGTAGGTTTTAATGAAATTAGATTTAGGAGTATTTCATCAAGTTTCTGAAGGATGTTACATTATGACAGGAAAGGCGTTAGAATCAGACTTTGAAAAATATCGCGTGAGTACATTGTATATTCTCGACAGTTGGATGATAAAAGATTTTCATCTCATCGCTACTTCGATCGCTCACACATGCGTCAATTTCTCACGGTTTGAAAAATCTCGATGACGGGATAAAGTCGCTTGGAAAATGGCCCGGTTGTTTACGCAACATCGCGGTATATCCCGCATTGTTACGAGCTTTGCGCACTAAATCCATACTTTTCTCAGCGATTGCGCGCCCGCCAACTGGCACCTTCGTCTCACCTGCGGATGGCGAAACGTCACAGACGACGTGCGTCTCGATCGCGGCATCAAAAGACCGGTTACGGAGAATCGACGAAAGAAAGAACAATCGCGTCTGTTCGCGGTATACAATAGGCGCGACGACAACGCGCGAAGGAAATGTTCGCGTATGCGTACGCGTACCTCGTGCGTGTTTCGCCGGAAAGGAAACCATATCGTATACTGGCGGCAATTATATTCGCGCCGTAAAATTGTCTCGACGCATGCACGTGCACGCGACGCGACCTGCGCACACACGAGCGCGCACGCGGCGCGAAATAAGAGAGAAACGTCGACAATGGACCTGATTACAAAATCTGGAACGATTTCGTGGGAGTTCGCCGGTAACGGTGAGTTAAGAAATTCACCTGATTGTTGCGGGAGTTACGGATTACGATGCTTCCGAGCGCTACGCGGGAGTTGCGATTCACGATCGCACGCGGAATTTGTGAAGAGCGCGCGTACATGCATCGTGTATGGAAATCTACGATCTTCGCGTCAATGATTTTTTCGTAAAATTGGCACGTTAACTCGGAGAGAATCGTGTATATTCTGTTATATAATATTTAAGCAACGTTGAGATAAATACATCCAATAATTTCATTATCTCGATGCTGCTGATGAAAAAAGAAATGAATATTTTGTGAGTCGTCCACGATATGCTAATTCGCTGATCAGTACTTCAGAGGAAATATATTAACCGTAATGATGTTTTTAAAGATAAGCAGAACAAGTACATTGTTCGTATTTTACCGTGCGCATTCCATTCATTTTGTACAGTGCTTCCAAATGCAAATTTAAATATCTCACAGAATGTCGATCGAACAATTATTAAGTAATTTAATTAGCAATACAGCGACATGCTGGAAATATAAAATAAGTAACGAAATGCCAGTTTCTTCAAATACTTAGTTAAAGTATCAATTTCAAGGAGAAACTAGATGTTATCGGCGAGCTTATGATTGCATTCACATCGAATCCTCGTTTGCATCATCGTTAAGAACCAAGACACGTTTACATCCGAAAATTCTGAGCAGGTCGTGTGCACATAACGTGTCTCGTCGCGGCGAGGTGTCAAGATGTGGAAGGATACGAGCGATATATGAGATCCGATAAAATCGGCGCGCGAGGCGGAGCTAATGAACGAAACTTGTTCGCGCGGGATACAGTTGGGAGCGTTGCGCTCTGCAACCGTTTGCGTGCACCTGTGCGCGCACCTGTATACAAGAAGTATTTTCCTTGTTATTTTTGCGGGTGGAGGTGTATTGTTACAGTTTGTTCAATTAACGGTGAGATATACAACGTACGTAGACTCGCGAGGCATCGTCGTGTCGATTTCTTTCTGAACAACTAAGGAATAATCGATGTTGGTAGCAAAAACGTAGTTTCGAATTGAACTATTTCTTAGAAACCACTAGTGATTTATAATGAATTAATTTCTATTTGTATAGACAGATAATTTTAAAGATGTATGTATTACATTTTAAAGCATTACTAAAAGTATTAAAATTTCATAGTGTTCTATTATTATGTCTAGAGTATCTATGTAAAATTGGAACATTCTCTTATTGATTTAAAAATCTTGGTTTAATTATTTAATATTTTTGTTTGCCTTGATTCTTATATTACGTGATTCTTAAATCACGTTTTGTATTATTTGTTTGCAAATTTAATGAGATCATAGCGTTACGAATTAAATAAAATTTTTTATATATATTAATAAAATTTTAATATTTGTGCAAAAGTTTATTTGGATCCACTTAATCATTTAACAGTTATTTGCCTAATTAAACTGCAACAAAATATGATCATTTTTTTGCATAAAGCTATTATTTGCAAAAAAATATTTGTTTTATTTTAGGATATATTTATGACAAATTTTTTTTGATTGATATTAGTTGATATTCACTTTTAGCTGATTTTTGTACTGATATTCTTCAATTAATTATGCAGTGATATTATACAGCCAACATTATATACCCTTAAGAATCATACAACAGAATTCCGTGACACTCTGATTTCAATCTGTACATATAATTAATTCACCTTTTCAGATTCAGATAAGATTATTTTGCGATTAAAAATTGCTTAAAAAAATTTCAATTACAATATCTTCACAAATAACAAATAATTTTTTCATAAAAATTGTAATATAAAGATAATTCTTCGAACGACAGATGAACAATCAGCTGGTCTTCTGATGATGACCTCTGTGAATCGTAATTTTAATTTAATGTGTATTTGAGTATATATGTAGTTCAACTGATATTGTCACGCATAAATATTACATGAATTTTGAAATCGCTGTCGCACTTCGATAATGTTATCTCTTTTTCGGATCGGGTCAACGTTCGCATATGAAATACTTTTATAATCGCAATCGTTAGGCGAATACTTTTCTGGGTTCGACACTATTCTCTATGTATACTTTGAGTTAGTCGTTTCTTTTTAAACGCCTCTAATTAGAAAGTGAGAATAATAAAAAAATCTATTTATGCTCTTTCATAAAATGCAATAATTATATTAGTTATAAAAGCATAAATTCTATCATTCGTACGGAAATCATAGTTATATGACTATGAGGCTCGTAACGTTTCTCGCTGCGGTTACAAATCATCGTAACTATGATTTTCATCCGTGACGGTCGTCGCGAAAAGTCTCCGGGAGACTCCGGCGGATCGCACATGTGCGACGTGCACTCACCGCTGCAGGAAACAAAATTTTGCAATAAACTGACTTGGAGCTAGACCAACTATGTTTATTACGGTAATCTCGCGTTGTTCTTGGTTGCGCTTAGATCAATTGTGTTGTAGCGCTCCGCGCAAGCAATAATATACCACTCAAACGTGCCGTGCTGAATAGTGGGCCAAGATCCAGATACGTTTGTCGTGGGATTAGTAGTTTCCACGAACGCACGATTTTTGCGGCTTATCTTAAGCGACTGACTGAAAGCTATCTGCGTAATTTATATAGCCGCGATTTAGATCATCGGAAGACTCGAGAACTTTGAGCAACGTTAACTGGATCCAAATCATGTCACTCTGAACTACACGCGAATAAATTCATTGTCAGCACTATAGCGAGTAAATTTTCGTGAAAATTAACACGCTCATAAATAAGTATGAGTGTAAAGATTGAGGAATATCGCGTGAAGCAGACTGTAAAGACTAATAGAGCCTTTGCTTGGTACACAATAATTATGCGCACGATTTACGTGATATCGGATAAACTCTGTGATATTTTCATAACAAAAATTGTGAATTAATACAGAATCATTTTGACTCAAAATCAGTAGCTCACTATTGTTATCATTATTATATAATAGTAACAATTTTTAAATGTACAATTTTTAATGAATGATAAATAATAAGATGATCACAAAGGGGATTCACAAATCATAATAAAGCTTTCAGTGACAGGTTGATATTGCGCCTGTGCTTGTCTATAGAGCACGCGATGAGTCGTTAGATCAGGTATTTAGCTCGACGCAAACTTATCTTAACCGACACCTCCACCAAAGCTAGGCGGCGCCTTTCAGGCTTTATAAAGTCACTGATTTTTGCCCATAAATCACGTCTGATTATAGAAGTTTCGGACATTACTCCAAGTATATTTATGCTATTGAATCGCGGCGAATTTTCGTTACGATCACAAAGGGCTTATGACCATGATTCATACGAACAAACGGCCACAGTGAATAATTAATCTGATAACTAAGAGAAACGCATTGATGATGGTGTGCTACATTTTTAATACAGATTTTAAATAATTGATTATAACTATTTTTGAATCTAAAGAAATTTAATTGTAGTATCTATTAATTATTTATGCAATAACATAACAGACCTCAGTTGTTTAATACACGAGCTATATATAAATGTGGTTTAATTGAGGATTAAAATAAAATTCTGAAATAATATTTCGGCGCTAAGAAATAATATTTAAAACATATTAACAATGACCATTAATATTTTTTATTAAGATTTTTTTTCCTTTGATGCTTTACTTGATCAATTTCGATCGTATTAGCAGTGGTTCTTGCAATTTTGATTTACTGCCGCTCACGCCACGAAATAATACACGCGTCCCTGTAATTTTACGGCTGACGCATCGAGAAATGTTACGATCCCCTAAGTTTTTGTCACCGGTTCCCTCCCGCCACCCTATGATCGCTCTAACCCTTCATTCCATTTGTGTTCCGTCCCTCCCTCTCTCGCGTGCACTCTGTCCTATCCGCTGTAATGCCCCGTGATTGTTGTTACCAGAGATCCGACGGAAACCGACAATCCATTGATGCGGGACGCATGTCGTGCTCCGACTGAATTTTATACACGTTTTATTTCGTCACCGGACGTGAAGGGAAAATGATGGCATTGAGTCAACATCCTGCGCGATTGATATTAATATTTACAAAAAAGCGGAAGGGATCGCACGGTCGTATACTGCGAGTTCATTTTGTGAACGTACGTCGCTGTTGCGAGAGCATTTTGTGAATGAAGCGCGTGAAAAAAAAATGATTACGATATTACACTCATGTACTTGTCAAAGTTAACTCTATTATCACCGAGAATAGATGTTTTTCTAATTATTATGAGTGTAGTTATGAGAATGTTCACAGCGATGCCAAGATAAAATACCGTTTACTTACTATAGCAAAGCCGTAGCAAGCAGAAAAGTGTAAATTACTCTCAGATAATAAAAGAGACTATTTAGATTTCTATATTCTCTACTGAATCTTCCTTTCTTCCCCTATCTGTTCCCTTTCTATATACCGCGGAGCCCTTTATACATCTCACCCCTACCTAATGCTCATCCGGGACTTTCTATTCCCAGGAGCTATTAGTCTAAACAATATGGCTGCCAAACGCAGCATACAATCGATAGCGGGCAAGGTATGCCAACGAGCTGCGTAATTTAATTAAGAGTTGTTCAAGTCTAGATATAACGTTCTTTTTCATCAAATATTGAGCACAATGTAACTTCGATAATAACACGATATAGAAATATAGCGAAGTACTTTTTATCTCATAATTATACAAGGATAAACTTATTGTAACTATCAAATCTTTGTGTATTATTATTGCAAGGTCCTACAAAATCATAGATTATTTTACTGTAGTAGACTTCTATCAATGATTTGTAGGATTTATCAGCCTCATTCTTCTAACTTGTCCATAGCGAAAGCCCACGATGTCACCAACGCATACTTAACTCCCTAATGATTCGCATGTACACGAAGAGGGATGAAATCTCTTGAGCGTTCCTTTCCCGCGGTACAGTTAGAGGGAACGGAAATACCATCAGGTCCCGCGTTAGAAAGGCCGAAAGGTTAGCTGACAGCTCGTGGTTAGTGATTCGGCGAGATGGATTATTGGCAGTGCGAGGCGGAAGATTTTCGAGAGTTAAGTTAATCGACAAATTCGTCGTCGACGATGAAGGCAGAAGTACATTGTGAATAACGTTATAGGAATTGCTGTTTAATGTCTCAAGAATCGAAGACGGAATATGATTAACAATGTAATTACACACTTAAGATAGCAAATTATTCGATCGCGCATTCTCGAATGATCACATTGAACTTTATCATAAACGATTTATCGCGTTTATGAGGCATGGAAGGAAGCGAAATTAATAATGATTGCCACAAGTATCCGCTACAATATGGCGGCATGTGTAATTACGATGTCTCGTCCGTCTTCATAGACATCAAGATGTCAGATGACCCAGCCTTCGTCGTGTCGGACGTTACGCAGAGGCGCGTCGAGAAATTGTACGAAACGATTGAAACAAAAATTAAAAAATTTAGTGAGAAACGGAGAGAGAGAGAGAGAGAGAGAGAGCTGGAACTGATGATCAGTACTCACCTTTCTTGGGGATGAGGGACTTGAGCAGCATCACGGCGTTCTCGTCGCAAGCCCAACCGTGCATCTTCCGATAACTGTCGCGGCCCTTTTCGGTTAACTTGTCCCAAGGCTTAGGCTTACTAAGTAACTCGCTGACCGTGCCTTGACTTAGCCCGAGAACATATTTGGCGAATAGTCTTTGACCGATATTGTGTATCGACAATAGTTCACGCACCCGCCTGGCTATATGAAGAGTGTCAAGATTCTGTGAGGCGTATTTGTCCATATTATGACGCAACATTTCCTGCAATCTCGCTTCCATAGGATCTCCCTTTGGAATGAGGGATTCACCCAGCCGACCGGCCATACCGGCGGCACCAAATTCGTCGCCGAATCGGAAAGGATACGTTCGATCATCAAATCGAAACGGACTCTTCAGCGTATCGAGAACGCTTAGTCCGCCGATATTGTTATTTGCTAGATGATGGCTATTATTATTATTGTGACATGATTCTTGATCAGGTGGACTCTTCGGAGGCGGTGCACTTGGTACGCCGGGTGTGAGACCGCTACCATTGATGGAAACTGAAGGGGTATTAGTTTCCACCATCGACGTCGGTGGCTGGAAGCTCGGCGGCGATGTCAAGGCGGTTGTGGAGGAGGGAGTTGGAGGAGCTGGTGTTTCATGTCCCGATACTGGCGTTGGCGCTTTCTCAGTGACATCTAAACTGCCCAAGGATGTTGTACCGATCGGTGTGTTCGATTTCACCGGAGTGTTTGAAGTGGACGATGGATCCGCACCCGGCGATGGAAGATGATTTAAACTACTTGGCGTTGTTGGCGGGTGTAAACCCATGTGCGGTTGGGCTTGTTGTAATTGTTGTTGCTGTTGAGTTAATTGGCTTAGTTGAGATGGCTGTGATTGTTGCTGCTGTTGCTGCTGTTGTTGCTGCTGTTGCTGCTGTTGGCTCATGATAGACCTTTCCAATGTCCGCCTCCAATTGGCTACGATTTCTTCACCGAGAAATGAGCCGAAGGTCTCGACGTTCTGGAGGGGTGGCGGGAAGAGGAGGCTCGAAGTCGTCGAAGTGGCCGAAGAGGGCGTCGGGGTGGAACGTGGAGGGAGGGAGGCTGCTGTCGGAGGCGGTGGCGGTGGTTGCTGGGAGGACACATGGGACGTAGGTGGCACACCTCCGACCCCGTGGGGCGAGGCGGTCGAGGCGCGCTGCAGGGGTGACGATAATCCACCTGCAACCACCAAAAACACAAGGGAGCCCGTCAGCACGATCTCACGCGTACATGACATTCAACCTAACTTCGTCTCGCGCGATGTTGGTCCCGTTCTGATCGCCAGTTTGTCCGCGCTGTTTCTTTCGAAGTGCAAAATCGATCGGTGACCTCGGTTCTCTTGATCATCTTCAGAGACGTCGGATGACCGAGACTCTCTTTTTCGACACTTCGTCGGATCATAATCCACGCTTGAGTGTACAAACGAGGAGCGACGTGGACGCCAACGAGAGGAAGACTGGTGGAGACGTTGCCAATCGCCCGGAAAGAAATCGTGGACGTAAGGATACCGTCCATCTCGCGTTGAATGTTGATCGCAATGACGCGTCCGGATTTGAGAAATCACGTCAAATAGACACAATTCTTTTTGTCTTGCGACATGTTTGTCGCGAATATCAGAGTACGAAATATCGAAGAGTTGAGAACAAAAACATAGCTGTCTGGGAAGTATTGTGTAATCTTTTAAAGTATCATCGATGGTCTTGAAAAGGATTTTATATTGCTACGCGATTTCGGCATATGAAATGTTTGAAACCTTTACGTAAATACGGTGCTCTTATTCCATTACGATCGAAGGAAGTAATAGCGGAATCGGAAAGATAGGAACGCAAGCGCCGACGACGTAGAAGGATGGATTCAGTTTGATTTAGAAGGGGCGACACGTTGCAGTATCCCTCTGGCTCTCTGCATGTATAGGGTATCTCTTTCTCATTCCCTCTCATCGTCTGCTCTCTCTGTCAGCTTGGATCGATTCATAATAAACTCTGTCCCCGAAACAATGGCTTGGCCCGGACAAATATTGCGAATATCGTCCACAAATTTGCGTGCACGAAGTTTGCGTTTCCCAGTATACGGATGGAAATAGGAGAGAAGAGCGGTTTAGAGGACCCTTTACGTAGACAAGAGAGGAACATTTGGAATATTTGATAAAAGATAGGATAGGCCTATATGAGAGAAAGTTAAAGGGCTAACGTGTGTTCGGTTGCATTAGTACCTTCCACGAATGTACGTTAATATTAGCGAGAGAATGGCTCGAAAAAAGTGCAGTCTAAGCAGCCAAGTCTGGAGAGATGAGATATATGTATGAGAGAGAAATAGAGACGATAGGCATGATAAAACAAAGATAGACTAGATTCTATTTTTGTTTTATCATTCCTATCGTCTTTATCTCTCTTTTTCTCTCTCGATAGAGAGAAAGAGAGAGATAAGGAGAAGTAAAAAGGAAGATAGTATGAAAGACAGAGAAAGACAGAGAGAGATAGAGAGTCAGAGAAAAGTGCGAACACAATGGCAAGCAGGGTTATTTTTGTTGTTTTCTTTTCCGATAAGCTCCTTCAGTCATCCCTCGTTTATTCTATAGAAGCGTTCTTGCGTCCGCGTTGCGTGACTCGTGTCCTTTTCATTGTTACTCGATGATAAAGCCCGTCGACGGAGCCTCGAAGAGAGAGAGTCGGGGACCGAAGATCAGAGCGGTTGCGCAAGAATTAGAAGCAAGATCGCCGAGGTGTGACCGATCTATCAACACCTCGTTATTTTTTTTTACTATTCTTTCAATTTTAGAACAGATCCTTACATTATGATCATGTATTTTTTTGCATAAATATTACATAAATTTATTTTTATTTATTTGGTCCATGTATGCTCTTGATTAATTGACGTTATGATCCATATATAAGGTGTTTAATAAGTAACAACAAAATCGCATAGGAGAAAAGTCCTCTATCATTTTACAATTTTCGCAAAACAGTTAACAAGAATTATCTAATTACAAAAAATTGCTGAATATTGATTTTTAATAATTTTTCACTCAGTACTATCTCATATTGTATACTATCCCATGTGGTAAAAATAGTTGCTAATATAAAAAAATGCAGTACTAAAAAGCTGATAAAAAAATTTTCAGAACTGTATGAGAAGAAAATAAACACTTTTTGTCACTTGCTATTTTTCTGTAAAATTAGTTAATACTTGAATAAAAAATTATTGAAAGTCAGTTAATATTTGATGATTTTTAGTAATAATTAATAAGCTATCAATTTTAGTAATAAAATTGATATCTTATTAATTATTGCGAAAATGGTAAAGGATTTTTCGACTAAGTTTAATCCATTCTATCCCTATGCGAGTGTTATCGTTATTTATCAAACACGTATATTTGGAGATATTTTTTAATGTTACAATTTTTTTGAAATGATTATTTTTAATATAAATTATATTACAATGTGCTGGAAATCTAATTTGATTTTGCAATTCCGCGTTTTATTCTTTTTTTTAAGTTTCTTCAATGTCTTACAATTAAAATTAAGTGCTTCATATATCTTTATATGTAACGATTTTTAAGTAAAATAAATCGTTAGTCCACTTACCGAGTGCGTCGGGTGTATTGGAGGGTTTCAAGTTTTCGGCTTGTTGGAGCGCTTTGAAACGTTCCATAAGAAGATGTTCCAAGCTCTTTCCAGGTTCACCAGTTGGTATCTGCGAAAGGTCGACTGATCTCAATACACTGATTTCGCGCTTCAGATCATCATAGTCCCTTTGCCGTTCCAATTTGCTCTCCAATCTGTTGATGTGCTGCCTGCGCACTTCAAGTTCTTCCTCAAGCCGCGCCGTTGCTTGCGCACTCGTCTCCTGAAGGCGTTGCAGGCTCTGCTGTAGCCTGGACACCTCCTCAACCAACTGGTTGATCTAGAAATAGCAACATCGACCTCGTTAAGTGCCTGATAAAATTATATTCGTGTAAATTGCAAATCAATAAAGTAATGCGTATAGATTTAAGTTGGAACATCTTAAATGTTAATATTCCTGATGTTTCGCCCCCGTTATGTTTATTAAATGATACTGATGATAAATTCCCCGCATTAAGGAAGACATTGCGCGTTACAAATCACAGGAATTGCTACTTCTTGAAATATCACCGAGTACTTTCGCATCGCTCATCAGGAAATCGACTCGAAGCGATTAAATGGAGATGGAACGTAACTACATTATCATCGACGCAAATATAGAATCACATTTACGAGTTCCTCTCCCTCCTTCGCGATTCGCCTCGAGCATCGTTTATCTGGGACCGAACCTAGTAAGGAGCTTACCAGAAGCTCTTTATTAATTTTATCGAGAATATATACGGAAATCAATAGCGAAACGCTTAAGAGAGGATAACTTTAAATCTTGGCGAGTCTAAATGTAATTACCGTGGATTAAATTACGTATATAAAGTTTCAATCGAATCGATCGAATCGTTGAATTGTCATCCAATTATCGTGTCTGTAATAATTTATAATATATGTCATCAACTAGTCTCGTCGCTTCGACACTTGAAGTTCTTGAAATTCAATTGAACAATAAATATGATCGCAGTTATCTTATTGTTAACAGAATATATGATTTTGTGAAAAATGATTTCATTTATTGCAATTCTAATTTTTACGTTTTTATAACTTCTAATAATAAAATACATAATTAAAAATTAATAAATTAGTATATGTTATTGTAGTAATTTTGAAAAAAAATTTAAGCGATTTTCAAGGATAATTTCTGATATAGTTATAGTAAGAAGAAAATACTAATTAGCGGCAAAAATTAAGTATAGTCTGCAGAATAAAAAATCAATGACATTTATACTCACGATGTCGCCTGCAGCGACGTATACGAAGTATATCCGTCCCTCATTAATGCATCATCGATCCGCACATAATAATTACAGTACGACCGAACCGTCTTGTTTTTCCGTCTCTGTAACGAGGACGAATCCGGGAAGTTGAAAGAATCGAGTGGCAGCAACGGTGACAAAAAATTATCGCGACGAATAGAGCGTACGGCAATCGTTGTGTTGCCACTGTGCCGCAATCAATCGCGATGAATTGCGAGCACTCGAAACCTATCCACGTGTTCTGCGAGGGTTCATGTGGATGCATATACGCGAGAATACGGAATAGTGGAAAGGGCAAGTTACAGGCGCAGGAAGAGGAAGCGAGAAAACCGATCAACCAAGGGGTGGGTTGGAACGATTTTAAAGCCGAGTACGTTGGCGCACACGGTGCAACGAACTATGTGAACGAGATCGTATCAATTGTTTTTTCTCGCCGAGGCATCATCTCTCTTTCCGTGCTTCGTGGGTTAATCGAGAAATAACGACTTCAATTTTGCAAAATTCGCACCTCTGCCACAGATGTTGATACACGTATTTTGCATCTTGCGGACTTCGACTGTTTCCGTAGTTAAATTTATTTAAAACGAACGTAAAAATTCCTCTCTATTATGTATTCAATGGCAATAACAATCATACATATTGGTTGAGTGTTTATAATTTAATGAAATTAACTACATTCCTTTGGCGCCTTGTAATGCCATGACTCATCGTAGTAGCGTAAAATCGAACAGCCTTGACGCACGTGGTAAACTTGCACGTTTTTACTCGTTAGTTTATTTATCGGGGGCGGCTATCTGTCGATTGTCCTCCGTTTTCATCCATAATCGATACACGCCTATGTCCAGAAGCTTCGTTTTTACTTGTATAGATATGCGTGTATGTATAGTAAGCGAATACGAGTGCGTGTTATAGCAATGTCGCATACATAGACACACATACACATTATAGTATACAGGTAAGAACAGACGCGGTGTAGATAAGTACGCATTGACGTTCGATATACCATCAGGTAGAAAGGGGTGGTTGCTACTGACGGAAGGTGGCTTATATAGGGATAAGTTTCCGAAGTTGCCACGATCGCTCGCAATAATGTTCGCCATTAGCGGCGATGGGGTAGGTTATCGCCATGAGGGAAACCTGAAACGAAGGACAGGTGGAATTAACACCACGTCGATCGACAAACTTACGATAAATACGGCGGCGACCCACCGATACCGTGTGTGTTTTTTTTCACGTGACGAACAGTCACCCCTTGCGTTTGGTGTTATGGAAGAGCGGTCTATCGATACTACTCTTCGTCTCTTTCGTGACTACTGTTTAACGATGCGAATAAAACGAGAAATCAATGTGCACAGTGTAAAATGTGATCATATGTTTCTTCAATTAGTGAACTATAGAGCGAGTAAAGTTCCGGAATGCAGAATTTACTTTAAATTTTTTTTAAATACTTTTTTTATTACGAAACAGAAACAATTATGACATAGTATTGTCTATATTATTGAACGCGCGCGCGCGCGCGCGCGTGTGTGTGTGTATGTGTGTGTGTGTGTGTGATTTTTTAAAGTGGTTTAGTTGTAGCGACATTGAAAGCGTTTTATATATTATAATCTAAATAATTACAATATATTTTCATAATATTTATAATACATTAATAAAATACATACACACGTATATATATATATATATATATATATATATATCTGTACTAGATGTATACTTTACCTTAGTTTACTATATAATACTTAAATAAAGTAAACTAATTAATTAATTACTTTTAATTAAATTACTTTTGTTTACTA
>NW_012130066.1:5811107-5819031 GCF_000143395.1 Atta cephalotes
TATATATNANANANANTATATANATATAGTANAGTATANANANANATATACATNATNACGNTNACTANAGTCATATNATTATAGNTANANAGTANAGAGAAGAGAGAGAGAGAGAAAAATTCCGCATCTTGTCATTAAGTTTGATGAAATTATATTAATATGTGTTTTCTCATAGAAGACAAATTAATTGAATAATCAATTTTAATTATAAGAATAATAACGTCACATATAACGTTGTACATATTCAAAAGCAATATTCTATGAAAAACAAAATCGAAATTAATTGCATACAGCGTATTTTGAAAAAACAATTTAATAATCATTAGTTTATTTTATGGGAAAAGTTGAAGAAGATCGAGATCAAAAAAAAAGTAAGAAAGAAGTAAGAATGAAGAATTATCGTTAGGGATGGCAGCAAAGAGTAGTGGATGTTGGCAGGTTTTCTACGTTAGAACAATGTCATCGGTAGAAGGAGAACCGCTCGTTAGCGAGATTCTCGACTGTTGCAGAGCCACACAAAGTCGATGTGCGCGCATAAGAGACGTACGTGTGGGGGGTAGTGACCAACGAGCAACCCCCAGTATGAAGGCGTTCAATCCGGGTGGTAAAGTGGGGGTGAGTTGAAGCAAAAACAATCGGGGCTTGATCGATGGTCGTGAGGTATGGCGACGAGGATGTGAAGGCGAGTCGGAAGACATGATCGGTCGTATGCAAATTAAAGCGAGGACGGTGGGCTCCGAGCTGGCTCGTAGGGAAGAACCGGAGGGTGCGAAGTCGAAGGGTACGCGGAGGGTGTGCGCAAGGGTTGCCTGTACGCGGTGGTGGTGTCAAGCAAACTTGAAGTAGCCGCACGCGTCCGTATTGTTTCTTGACCGTCACACCACCCTATCGTCTCCTACCCCCTTTTCCACGATCCCACACGTCCTCTTCCCTTCGCAACCCCCTTAATCCTACGCGATTTTTGCTATTTGCATTATATAGGCGTTGGAGGCCTTTGTTTGTTGAGCTATTGATCACATTTTCTCCTGCGGTATAATCAATCTTCACGCATACGTCCATAGCCTTTCTCATCCTTACGTGTGTACACGCACGTGTGTATGTATCCGCGTACACGTGCGAATATATGCACGGACGCGGTAGCTCGAGTAACGCGGTTCTCCGATATCCACACGCCGCGGCACATTAGAACCCCTTTTCGTATACGTACGTAGATTCGGTACAGGGACAAGATGGCCGTTTGCTTCGTATTAATTTCGTAGTCTGTCCGCCAATGATGCGTCGGTACGAGATCGTCATGGCCGTCGAAACTCACGTTCTCGCTTTCCGTGGTTTCACGGTTCCCTCTTTCCCCGACCACGTCGTCGCATTATCGTTTCCACGTGGACGACGGGAACGCAAATATAAATTGTCATTTACGGATACTTTGATATCCTTTTGATCTATATCCATTACCTTGATATATCTTTGATGAGATCGAACGTCATAAAAATTAGATCTTAACGACTTATTTATTTATTCGATTTGTGATCGATTTTTTTGCTGCTTAGAACAAATTTATTAATAATTATGTCCAAGATTGATATAATATAAGAGTATAGTTTATTCTAAAAATATCTTATCTAGTAATAAAATATCTTATCTAGTAAATAAATCGAAAATGACATATCAAAATTTTGATGATTAAATCTGGATTCTAAAACACTTGCACTGTGGACTTTTATTCCTTTATTTTTATTGTGATTAATTGAATACACTCGCAAATTTCTTTTGTAATATAAAAAAATGTACTCAACGTTTTATATTTTAATAAAACAACAAATAAAGTAAAAAAGTTAAATTTATAATATAAATATTTGCAAAAGTTCTGGTGAACACATCTTATTAAGGAGCATCGATCCGTAAAATTCGATGAATCTTTCATGCGCGAACGAACGCTTTGTTATCGCTCGATCCATCGTGAGAATTTGAATCTCGGTAAATCATACCGGACTTTTGTAGAATCTCGTCCTGAGGACCGATATCAGCGTCACGATAGGAAGATTCCATTTTTGCATCTCGGGAGGAAAGATCGCCAGTATCAACCCCTTTAGTGGCAAAGCACCCCTTTGGGCCGTGGAGCTTTCTCCCATGGAGGTTCGCTCCTCTTCTCGCCACAGGAGAATGCCAATTAAAAGCCGAGGTCGGAAAGAAAGCCCAATCGATAGGAGGCGGCTTGCCTTCCTCTTTCTCACTCCATCTTGCCGATTTTCATTCTCCGACTCATTCTCCTTCCCTTTCACTCTGCCGACATGGGTAGCTGAAGCAACCGAAGCGAAGGGTTGCCCAAACTGGGAAGTGGGAATTATGGGCAGGATTAATATGCAAGGACTGGATACGTGCGGTGGCAGGAGGTGGAGGAGACGGAGTAGAAGGAGGATGGGCTGCTAGGGGCTGTAGGAGGGTGGCGAAGCAACAAAAGGGGTCGAAGGGGAAGTATAGATGGAGAGAAAGGGGCTTTCCGTTTTCTGTCTCCGTCAGGCCGACGTCGAGATAGCTGGGTCGGTCATTCGTCCTCTCTCCGTCTTCGCTTACATCTCTCTCGTTCTATCAGCTCGCATCTCATCCCCACCACACCTTCCTTACAGGATACACGGCTAACGGACACCCCTATCGATTTTACAACTCGATATATGTGAATACCCACTTGTCTAATGACTGATCGGGCTTCGAGCTCAACCCTTTCCCTCTCTCGAACGTCCTCCCTCGAACCCCGCGTTTCTGGCCGAGCTTCTCCGCCAACCATCCTCCGCTAGTACGATACCACCTCACGGGAACTGGAGAATGAGAAAGAGGAAGGAGAGAGAAAGAGAAAAGCAACAGCGGCAGAAGGAAGAGGGCGCGGAGAGAGTTGAGGCCGAATGTATCTCGCCTCATTACACTGACTACGTGCCTTTGGCCAACATCTCGCGTTGCATCGACGCGCATACCCTCGCAAAAATCCGACAGAAAGGGCGCTCACCATCCCTATCGCGACGTGTCTGAATTTTTTGCTGTAGATGGAAAAAAGTAGCGGGATATGGTTAACTGCGATTTATTCGTACGAAGACATCTTAATAAGATACAAATGAAATATCAAATAAGAAAATAGTAAAATATCTGATTGTCTTGAAATTTTTATCTCAAATTATTATATAAAAAAATAGCATAACAAATTAAATAATAAAAATAATTGTTATCTAATCTTTAACAATCCTAGTAGTCTTTAGTAATAAATATAGTTTAAAAGTTTTTTCACGTAAATTTTTAAGCGCGCAATTATTCGTAAATTGAGTAACAATAACTCTTGAATTCGCCCGCGAGAATCAAGACTTCTCGAAGCAGCTTGCCTGTTAAGCAGCGGAAGGTAATGTTTACCTTACAGAAGCTACGCACGGCGGCGTGGAGAGTTGCGGAGGGATGAGAAAGCGACTGCTGGGGTAGCGAAGGGAGGCGGATAAGAGGGGTGTCGCCGGTCGTAACATACCTCGGTACGAAGGGTAGAAGGCAAAATGTATGATATTTTATTTTAGCGTTCTTCTGGGCACCGCTAGATAAGCCTCCGAGGATTTATGCTTATTACGAGCGAGCACCGGCGAGGGCACTCTTTGCCGAAACTGGTCCTATACATACGGTAGTACGCGATCCTCCTGGTTGCCACCCTCACCACTCCCACACCTTCCCTCACCGTCTCTCACTCTCGCACCCCAGATACACGCGGTTATGCGTAATATACATCAGATTATGAAAGCTAGTAATACCAGGTAGAGACTCGACCATGCGATATTGCCTTTATAATGGAACGACATCTCCTCGCGCTCGGTTTAGTCACCCTGAGCTACGGTATTGTTTTAAAAACTTGTATTATCAGAAATGTATGTAAACAGTCTTGCTTAAAGCATGACTGCACCGAATTTTTTTCCTTTTTTTTTGTACGACTACAACAATCAAAACTTCTATCGAGGATCGGTGATGTAAAAAGTTCATTTCACATTTATATCCAATACTATTGAATAAATATTGAAAATTATTATCATCCATTTATTATTTGTAAAGCTCTACTACTAATCGTATATAAATATTTGTCGAAGCGAATAAAAATTAATAAGATAAATCGTCATTTTCACTTATCGAAAGTATCGATATTCATTAATATGCCGTGATGTATGTCAATATAGTATAAAAGACTAATGAGAATTAAATATATAGATCTAACATGCTCGCATGTTCTCGCACGGCGAACAGAACGATTAAATCGTTACGGGCATAAATTATTTCCACAGCTGACCTAATAATTCCTCGATGTTTACAAAGGATTTAGCTATCTTCAGCACCTGCGCTGCTACGATCCGCAATCGACCGGACGGCGACCACGAAGAATTAATATTAACCGCGTTCGTCATTCCTCTTTCCCTCCTTCTCCCTCATACTCTTCTCTCTTCTCATCTCTCCTTTGCTCTATTCCTCTTTCTCTCCCCGACTCTTTCTCTGATTTGCATTACGAGGACTACGCGTTTATGAATACGTACGCCCACCCACACTCGACTCGCGGTGGCTCGACAGAAGCCATATATTAGTCGGGGCATTCGCCGGAGAGAAATATTGAAACGAGAGAAACGGATTGCCGGACTACGGATAGTAAGAAGAAGGACGCTAAAGAGGAAGACATCCGAGCATATTTGTATCAATGTCCAGTGAAATTTGCAATAATCGCATCCTTCTCTGCTTGTTCGTTTACTTGCCAAAAGAAACGATCAAAGATTTCAAGGAATATCAATTGCATAAATCATTTTTCCACGCGTCATTTTAATTTTCTAAGAAAAGTATCACAAGTTTTAACATTTTTATACTGAAAATAAAAAATAATAGAATCGATGATTTAGAAATATAATTTTAATTTTTAAACAAAACAAATTTTTTTTAAACAAATTAGAAGACCATATTACTGTAAAGTGATATCATATTAAGCAAAGTTAAATGAAAACTTCTGTATGGTTGACGTATTTCGTCTGAAATCAACTGCGGTCCATCGACGGGTATCGAAAGTGTCAACGTCGTCGGCTTACTCGGCGTCTGGGCGCGAACGGAGGAAGCTCGCGGGTTGCAAACAATCATTTCCCTCCCTCTCCTTCCTCAGGAAAGACAGAGAGATCATAAACGCGCGCGCGCGCGCGAATGTTGTGAGGGTCGCGAGTCGGGCATTTATTTCATAATCAGCAGCTTTCGAATCGCCGTCATTGTACGCGGCAGCGCTTATTGACAGAAATGCTCGATAGGAAATGCTCAGCCACTGGTCTCTGACATTTATGCGGTGGCTCTTCCTCCTCTCGGTGGGAGAAGGTGAGTGGGCGCGATCTCGTGTGTGTGCGTGCATGCGCATATACATGTATACGAAGATACGAGTGCTTAACACCACACACGGCGTACGATAGGTCGAATCGCGGAGGGTGAGCAACGACAACTGCCGATCGGGCTGAAGCACACATTATTATCCATCCGGCAGTGACATATATTGGAGGGCGCGAATGTGTTGGGTGTGCGCGCACATACGTCCCTAACCCTGACTGCATTGTCGCGTTGGCTAATGAGAAAGTTGCGAGTTTCGCCATTCCATGGCGAGGTGGTACGCTGTTGGGAAATACCGAAACTCACGTTCTGATCGAAGGAGCGACTCGAGACTCGTCGCACGATGGTGGTTTCGCGAAAAGATAGAGATCGGGGCGATTATCCGTTCGACGATTTTGTGGCATTACCCGATGGGAACGTTTGTGGAATGTCTCGTATACAAGTTATAATTCGCGTATGATGATATATATATATATATCAGAAAATTTTACGATACTGTATTATCATCTTTTATTATCGCGAATTTGTGGATGAAGAAAATGCAATTAATAGCTAAAAAATGAATCTGCACACGATACCAAGCGCGAGATCGAATTGGAAATAATGATTTATTCGGACGCGTCAGCTCGAAGGTGTTCAGCCAGCATGGACAGAGGCAAAAGATGCTCCTTCGCGCGGTCTAATTGGTGGAAGCGAAGAGAGAAACTTGGACGTAAAAACACCGCGCGATATCGAACGTACGTGTCCGCCGGTGTATGGTTCCACGTATGATACGTGTCGTTACTCAACCCCTTCGGTCTTCTCCAACAGAAATCCCCTTCCTCCGATATATATTGCGAGAGCCGTCCCATCTCTCCCCTGCCCTGGTTTACCCCATCGCGAGGCCCGGCAATGCAAATCTCTTTTTCTCCGCGCGCCTCGGTTTTATATGGTGCGTTTCTCCTCTCTCGTTCCGAACTCTTCCTCCCTTACGCGGTCGACCACTCTTTCCGCCTATCGTTTCTTCCTCCTCCTCCTCCTTCTCTTCCTCCCTCGTGCCTTGTCGTTCCTTCGCCGCTACCATCCTTTCGTACGTGATCTCTCTCGCTCTCACCCTTTCTCATTCCTTTCTGCATTTCGCTCTCCCTTTTCCGCTATCGTCTCTCACGGTCGCCCATCCTCTTCGTCTTCCTCATTTCCACCGCGCGCACCCTCCGCCCCCGCCGTTTTCCACTCGGCAACACCGCCGACACCGCCACCGTCGCGGCCAATACAATCGCCGCCATGCCACCCTTCCTTCACGGCGTCGGTCGCCGCGTACCGGCTCTCTTTTTGTCATTGTGGCTTATTCGATATATTGTCTACGGCGGTTCGTACGGAGGCGCGGCTGTCCCGGGGGCGTCGGGAGATATTAGAGACAAATGACGGCGGAAGAAAAAAATCGCATACGTGGGAACCGATCCTTGTGCCAGCATCTAGGTGGTTTTAACGTTCGTTCTAGGGGTTGGACATTTGAATCTCGGTGACACACGACGTACGACTACATCGTCAATCAGATTCGAATGAGATGCCTGCAAAGTTATGAAATATGAGAACCCGTCGCAATATTAATTGTTTAATCATCTAATAATATTAATGATTATCTGATAGTTTTTGTTACTCTAATTAAGTTTTAGAGAAAGTTTAAGATCACAAAATCCTCCCAAAACATTATAGATTACTAACGCACATTATTATGATCAATATTATTATTTCTCGTTTAGTATAAAATATTCATGGAATTAGGAGTCGCTCAAAATTCATCATATGATTGACATTTGTATTTCGCTACAATCCATGATACAGTATGCAAATCGGTAGTTATAAGAACTTCGATAGTCGATAAATGCTGATTACGTATCAATTGTTATAGGAATTTTATTTTCATCGGCTCATCAAGATATTCAACAATATTTTTCTATTACAAGCCATTTTTCTATATACTGCAGTCTTTCGTGTCCGATAAAAATCTAAGGATCAACTGTTGGATGAATCGATTTGGTCATTAAATAAGCCATCTCGTAAGATAGCTGCGTATGTCGGGATATCGACAAAACTTTAGACCGACCGTATCAATCATCGTGACAATATTATTACTGCCGGCGTCACCCTTCCTTCGCGACACCGCGACACCGCGCACTGACTCTTTTTATTATTGTGGCTTATTCCATGCATTGTCCGTGGCGGTTCGTACGAAGGCGCGGCTGTCCCAGGGGCGCCGAGAGATATTGGAGACAAATGACACTGCAACAAATGCGTGGGCGAGAGACGACCCTACCGACACGGAAATCTTCCCTTGGTTGGTTATCCCTTTGACTAATGTATCTGTTTTAAGAAATCGGACGCACCTAATTGTATACACCATTAAAGTCACAGTTGCATGTACATCGTTAATGATATGTTGCGCTAATCATTTTTCAATTTAGATCAAAAACATTGATTTATATGTATATATCTATCTATCTATCTATCTATCTATCTATCTATCTATATATATATATATATATATATATATATGTATAAGTAATTATTTATTTATAGACTA
>NW_012130066.1:5822611-5826955 GCF_000143395.1 Atta cephalotes
GAGAGAGAGAGAGAAAAGTGAAAAATAACAAGAAGAAGGAAGAAAGATGGAAAGCGTAGAGACGCGTAATCCCTAACCTCGGACAACGCTGAAGTGCAGAGAAAATTAGGGAAAGAGATGCAGGTAATGTGAGAAAGAAAAGGACAAAACTGCAGAAGGAGCAAAAGGGATGTGGAAAATGAGAAAGGTAGTGGTGCGGCAGGACGAAACTACAGCACGAGAAGGAACGCGGCGAAGGGTCGAAAGAAGTTTCTGACCTGCTTACGGTATATGCGAGCCCAGGAGTTCCCGCTACTTCACAAGAGTTTCCGAAGTGGCAAAGCAGACACCACCTACCCTCTCTCTCACTCAATCCTCCCTATTTCGCCCTCTTGTCCAACCTCCTATCCTCCTTTCAAGCGCCGTTGCATCCCCGCTCTCTACTACATTGCCACCGTTGCTGTTGCTGCTGCTGCTGTTGCACGTTGGGGTGTTGCACGTTGTTTACCCCTTTCGCGAGCTTTACTTTCATTTGACGGTGAAAGTGAATAGAGCCACGTCCCGTGGAGAGCTACCGTCGTTTAACTGGGACGCCGAACCATAACTTCAATGCGTATGCATACGCGCGTATACTGTATGAGTATGTGTATGCGTGCCCGAATTGCAGAGTAGTTCACAGTTCTTTAAAGACGAGAGATATCGAAATTCATATGCTATTACGTTTTGCGAATATTGAGATTTTTCACATTTTTAAAGAATCATGAGATTGCATAAGCATTGAAGAATTTGAAACATTAGACGGAAGAATATTGCATTCGCGATATTAAGACATGTTAGTACGAAAGATTTTCGACTCGATTATATCCTTCAGGGAATGTATTACATTTTTTTATATTTCATATCATGTTACTTCATTTACATCGAGCTTATTCTTTAGACTGATCGTAACACCTCAATGTAGATCATACAACATGATCGTTCAGCCTTACCTCACCTTGTACATTCATTGTCTATAATATAAACGCCGTATCGATTTGTTGGTATCTTGAGACCTGTCGCTTCTCGAACAAAAAAAAAGATCTAGAGCTATTTGACAACAAAAGAGTCGCGAACGAGGCACATCCGCACGCGGCATCGTCGATCACTGCCTCGATCTCAGATTATTATCGCAATTAATTTCTACCAGGCTTGCGCGCCGAAGAAGGTAACGCGCGCCTTGGACTGGAGCGTATTGCCCGCGATGATTAATTAGAGACGGTAGACGTGGGACACGCGACTTTTAGCCGGTTTTGCATCGATCAACCACCCAGTTTCTATCGACGAGCTATCGTCTTCGTTTTCTTTGTACCTTACTTAATACCTTCACGATTTTCCATTATCCCCATACTCTCGACTTATTCGCAATGGCTTATACACGTGTGATGCTGAGTAAATTGTTAAATATAATACGTTATTATATGTGTTCTTCACATAAGTCTGTAAAATATTATTTTAGGTCTATACTGTTTCACTCAAATGCATTATAAGAAAAGTAACGCCGCATATTTTTCTCTACATAAAGTCATTTCTATGTCGTCATGTGCTAATATAACTGTTACAAGGAGATATGCATAGATAGATTGGAGATATTCTCGTCACCGCAAGAATATCGAGGCTGGGACCTAGGAAGCCAATCGAGGGCGATTAAATCGGCCGTCGCGCGAAAGCCCTTCTCCATTGGAACCGATCGCAGTGGCGACGTTCCTGATCACTCAGTGAATGAGAGCCAAGCAAGTCAGAAGCCCGCATCGGAGCTTTCGCCTGTACCTAGGCTACACGCGGCGGGGGGAGGAGGAGGAGGAGGAGGAGGAGAAGGATGAGGATGAGGATGTGGGTGGCAGGGAGGTAGAAGTGGTGGTGGCGGTCGCGTTACAGTGGTGGTGGAAGGAAGAAGGTAGGGTGGGTGAGAGAATGAGAACGAGATGGGACGAGAGACAAGGCCGAGTGCGAGAGAAAGGAAACGAGAGAGGATGCGGTATAGGAGGTACTAGGCGTCTGTAGTCTCATCTCGCTCGGTATCTTATGCCGATACCTAGCTCTCGCTCCGTTCTAACCCTTTGCCGGGCGATTCATCCATCCCCTTCTCTCTTTATTTGAGTATAATTATTGATTATTGGACGACGGAAGGCCGGCTACTCTAGGACGTAGAGGAGGTAGGGTTGGTGTAGGTACCAACGTTCGAGAGGGTTGGCTGGAGGTTGAAGAACGGTAGGAGGGTGATTAAGCTATATGCCTGGCATATCCCACCCCTTGGTATCACCCTTTCCTCGCCCTCCCCCCGCGCCCCTCGCGCGTCCTCCTGCTACGTTCGCCTTTCACTCACCCCTTCTTGCCCGCCATCCGTTCTTCCGATACCACGAGGCTGCTGTCTCTCTCGGTCTTTCTGTACTGACAATTAGACTGATAGGTATATCTTAGTCTGCTATCGATTTGATTCCACCCTATCGTGTAGGGTGCACCCGCACCCGCACACCCGGGCAAAATTTACATCGTGTATGCTACAACGACGTCGATCGCGATGCCGTCCTACAGCAGCCACCCTCTCCCGCTTCTCAACCCACCACCCATCTCCTGCCACCCTTCTCTCGCACTCGTCCGTGTCCACCACCCCTTCGCCTTTGAATCCCCCTTCGAAGCAGCCTTCGATTATAACCAAAGCCCTCGCGCTCTACGTTCGTATAGCGCCAATACATCCGCCTTCCAAGGGGTTGATTAGTGCATTACCACTCGAACTCGTTCTGCTGCCGCCCGCTGCGGAAGCCACCCTATCCCGACTGACAAGAGAACCCCGCATTTCGATGCGGCCGATACTATACTAGTTCGCATTGAATTTCCGGTTCTTCGTTCTTTCTCAATTGTTCCTCGCCTTCTCATGCCTCGAGATACTTCCCGAAATCCCCGAAGTCCCTGAAGGCTCGATTACCGGCGTGGTAATCGGCAATTGTAGGATTAATTATAAATTATGAATACTTGCCCGCATGGTTTGCGTACAGAATATACGCAAATGATAAATAATTCCAAACGATCTATATACTCGCGAGATCTTCGGATTCACAATATACGATATCTGCATTTACGTGAACTCACCTGTAACAAAAAACAAGTGACACGTGATTAGTCATTGCAATAGAAAAAATGTAATATTTTACATTCAAGTCTAAATTATATATTATTATACAGTCAAAGTCAACCAATTAGTAAAGATAAAACTGGAAATATATTGACTGTAATTTTAGATTGATGTAATTATGTAATTCGTTTAATATATTTCATTTCATAACTATATTGCGATGATGAAAGAGAGAGAGAGGGGATTATTAAATATATTAAATCTTTTTCAAATACTTGATTTTCAAATATTTGATAAAATAAAATATATAATTTATGAATTTTAAATTTTATACTCTTCAGAAATTGCAAAATATATTAATTGCTCATTTTTTGTATAATTTCTCTCCCAATTCTTTAATTATAAATTTTCTTAAAATTTAAGCTGCAAAATTTTATGATGATATTCTTCATGTAAGGAAATGTATTATAATACTTTTATAATACTACTTATATATATATATATATACCTCATGTTAGAATTAATTGTAACTCCTCAGAGAGTTAATGTATTTTCTTTTCACAAAAATAATATTTAAAAAAATATGAAAAATAAGCATTAATGATTAACTGGCCACTATCGATTATTAAAATCTGCTTAAAAACAGATTTATTGATACGCTTACTCATACATAGGCATTCTATTAATTGTCGAATAATTAACGAAGTTAATCGACAGCTTGACGAATGTCGACGAGTTTCAGCCTACAAAATCACCCTACGTCTCCCACCGTCATAGAGACATCACCTTCATATCATTGTATGACATCTCCCCTATCACGTGGACATCACCTTTATATCATTATATAATACTGCTAATGAAATTTTCATAGGGTCGAAATATCGATATGTCGACTCGGATGAATTGTATCGCTCAATCACCAATTCATATGCATCAAATATAATACAGGTTGTATCAGAAGTTGCACACTTTTTTTTCAGTTAAAAATATCTTAAAAGCAATTTTTCAGAAGAAGAAAACTTATCTTTTTCCATAAATCATTAATTTTTTTATATTAATGTTTTGACAATTAAATTTTTAAATGAATATTTGTTAATGTATAAAATTTACTGAAAATTAAATCGAGAACATTAGTACACACACGTACACACACACGCGCGCGCGCGCGCGCGCACACACACACACACACACACACACAACAACACACACACACACACACACACACACACACACAACAACACAACACACACACACAC
>NW_012130066.1:5829411-5833559 GCF_000143395.1 Atta cephalotes
ACACACACACACACACACACACACACACACACACACACACACACACACACACACACACACACACACACACACACACACACACACACACACACACACACACACACATATATATATACACTCTTGAATCTTAACTTCGCTGAAATGTTTATTTTCAATATAGTATATCTGCATAATTGGTCCATCCATCATGTTTTCGCTAAGGAAAAATTATTCTCATATTCATCAAGAAATCCATTATATTACTAGTTTTTGCGATAAAAACTGAACACCCTATATACAACATATATGTATCACTCGCCACCCCCCGCGACGCCCACCAATTCGATCATGCACGCATTATAGAATATAATTGACATCCGTCCGCCCTATAAACGAGTGTGTCCAGTCACTGTCAGTCGTCGAAGTCGATGCTGTTGATTTTTCGGGGCCGTCGAACTGTACGTCGCTCGTCTGTTTGCTTTGCAAAAATAAAAGAAGCAAGGAAAAGATAGATGATAGTTAGTTTGCACGTTCAAATGAGAACAGAGAATGACCGAAGATTATGCGATAACAAAAACGCAAGCATGTAAATGTCGACAATATGAACTTCACACAATGTTATATTAATAATTTGAAAAATATTTGTGACATCACAACAGCTTTTGAACAAATTTATGTGATTTACGATGTTGTTTCATAAAAAAAAATGTTTCATGTAAAAAAAAATGTTTACATGTAATACGTAGAATGTAATAAGATGGATTGTAAAATAGTTTTCTAAACCGACAACACGATAAAAAAATAGCAAATCTGAGATTGCTGGAAATCTTCGTGGGATACAGAAACTTTTTTCGTGCTTTCATGATTACGTAAAATAACAATATAATCATCATTTCTTCTTAACTGCAACCAATGATCGATCATATATACTGGAAGTTGAGTGTGTCCTCAAGGTACAATCTCGCGATCTGCACAGAGACGTTAATCTCGCCAACAGGAGGATTTTATCGCCCACAACCTCCCCCAAGTGACACGCGGTTCGTCGTAAAAATCTCAGATGTTCCCTTGGGCAGGTGAACGCGCCAGAGCGAAGCAGTAAACGTTACCGACTAATCCTATGTGTGCGTGTACACGACATACATATAGATACGTAACTACACTCGCACGCACGCGCGTGTATAGGCACGCTCGGTTATTACTCCGTGAATGATAGTCGCTTGGCGAACGATGGTAGGGGAATGTACCTTAGGCGAGCATCGGTTAATGGAGTTTGGTTCGTGTGAGTCAGTCTCCTGTTACACCAACACGTCGTTGACAGGCTTGTAAACCCATAAAGAAATTTGATAATAAATAGAGAACCCCGACGCGTCGCGTCGCCTGCGCACGCGTGTTTTTATCAGTTCGCTACGCGCAAACCGGAGAAATTACACTCGGATGGGCGCGTGTGTAAGTGTATAGATGTCTTGCTTGAATTTATAATGCTCGGAGCTATAAAAAAAGGAAGAAAGAAACAGCGCCTGATTGGCTCCGCATTGCGTGTACATACGTGAGCCACGTGTCTGTATGTGTGAAGTGAGAAGCATTAGGGAGAAAGAGAAAAAGAGAGAGAAAGAAGAGAAAGAAAGAGGGAGGGGGGCATATACGATATCGTGTAGGTGGCATATATTTGACGGGCAAACTAAACAAAATCACATCCACGTGGCCAGGAATATGGTTTTATGATCGCAAGCTGATTTCATAGGAAGATGAAAGACTCGTGTGCTCTTCTCTTACGCGTGGCAAAAGTAAATAAATAGTTCGTTAAACTCTATCACACTACGTGTGCACGTGCTGTCGTGTAAATATTACGGTCTTTTGCGTAATGAAGCTCTTTGCCTTGTCTATATTTTCCTGGATGCGGGACAAGTATCGCTTGCAATTGCATAATACTGATCGCGCTAGATAAAGTACCGAGAAGCAGATAGTGCCAAATACGTTACGAAGAGAGTACGAGTTTCCCAGCAAGTATCTCTTGGGAGGAAGCAAATGGTCGAATGAGATTTCCGATATCGACGTTAACGGATTCTGGAAGTATCTTGGAAGGATTAGAGCTGGTCGAACCGCTGTTAATCGATAACGAGCAACGTCTATCGCGACGTTTCCCTCGGTGATAACCCTTCTAGCAGCTAAGCGAAGCGTTTAAATTACATTCGTGATGATGTGTACGAAGAAATCGCAGAATTAAGCTTTCTATATCTACAAATGAGTGATAAGATTATAAAGAATTGCATCACGTAAAAATGAAAGAGAATTCTTGCATAAATAAAATTTAATAATAAATGTTAATTTGTAATAAATGTTAATTTTTTTTCCCAAAATCAAAAGGGAGTAAAATAAATTGACTTATTTTAGCGATAGACAAATGAAGATAGATAAATGAAGATTGCAGAACTGGCAAACGCTTGGCAGCGTATCGACAAACCGACAGTTATCGAGTGTACTTCAATAATGAACACTTAATGTGCGCCTTGGTACCCGGGCAAAGCGCGTTAACACGAGCCACAAGTGATTGATCGCAGCATAGCGAGCGCGATAGACCTAGAGAAAGGAAATACACTAGCGTTCAAGAGAGATAGGAGGAAGATGGCAATATCATCGACGTGCGTTAGTCGGTTTTCCAACATAGAGCTCCCGTTCATATTAGACGAAGGGTCAGACTTTGCCATAGCGACCAGTACAGATGAACGATACATCTAGGCAGTTTCGTGAATCGCAGATAAACTCTTAATGGAGGAATCAGTGTGAGGTTCAGACAGGTAGACGGTCAAAACTTACTCACTATTGATTCAACTGAATATTGAATAGATTATGAGGGAGAAGACCGATGGGCGAGATAGAAGCATAGCATAACGATGAATAAGATATTCCAATCTGAGGGAATAAATCATATAAGTTACTATTTATGTTAATCACCGGCGTAAAATATTAATGACAGGAAGAAAGTATTACAGCTGGTGGACATCTTACTGCAAATGACGTGATATTGTATTAACATCTGTCTGAATCAAGCAATTTGATCGAGAATTATACACAAAATATATATTATTTTTTAAATTATTCGTAAAAATAATGTGTTCTGGAAAATATATTGTATTTTTATGACAAAAGACGAACTTCAATTCTATCGAAGTATTGTACGTATGTATTTTTTACTTAGTTCAAGCTTGTTTCATAAGTTAATAGAAGAAACATCGAATTATGCGCTTTGCGCAATCAGTCCGAGAAAACAAAACACTGTCGCTAATATGATTATACATTCTGATCTTATAGTTTCTGACGTGCCACCCCCGATGGCGATGGATGCGCTCGGGCCATGAAACATCCTGTACTCATCGCGCGTATTCTACATGCGCATGCTATCGATAATGCCCGGATTCTAACGGGACGTTCAATAACGCGCATATCGAATCCATAAGTTATTAAGGCTTCGTGTGCGTTCGCCACTGGCTGACTACAGCTATACTACCGTCATGCGGGTGGCTTCGAGGATCGGTTACAATAGCAAGCGTGCTTCTCCCTCGCTTCCTCCGGCACGCTCTATCCCCGTTTTTCCTTGATCGCGCGCCTCGTAGCTATCGGCGAAATGGAATTACCTATATCCTGCGGCCCGACCGGCCATTCGACTTGCGTATTAAAAGAACCCTCACGTGGACCACGACGAGATAGCACGGCGCTATTCATTTCGCTCTGCTCGACGCTCACAGCTCTTTTTTCTACTTCGTTCTTTCTGCTCTTTCCACCTCTCTTCATGTGACGAATTTCCATCGAAAATCTGTGCGACCGTTACAAGCACTTGCAGACTCGTCCGCGTCGGCCTGTCATTGTTCCTAACTCTCGATTTTCATTATGCACATTGCGCATATGTTCATATAAGATATAATTTCTATTCGAAAAATATATTTTTTACAATTGATAAAAAATTTAATTTTCATAAAAACATTTTAGCTGTTAACTTTTCATAGCAAAAATTATCACCAATCTTGTATTGTATTCCTCAGAAGATAAATGTAGATCATTATTTATGGTATAATTAACTATTATATATTAACAACGTAATGTGTAAACATTGAATAATTGAAAGAATATATATATATATATATATATATATATATATATATATATATATATAC
>NW_012130066.1:5835858-5838395 GCF_000143395.1 Atta cephalotes
ATATATATATATATATATATATATATATATATATATATATATATATACATTTCCGTTCAGTTGAAACAATAGTGTCCGTTATATTCGCGTGTTCGAAAATATTCTTTCGAAGTCGACAAATAATAGAACTGACGGCAATAATAGAATTGTACAATTTTTTATTATCCTCCCACGATTGCAATAACATACAATCGGCGGTACATTGTATCTATTTTCGCGTTTGTAAATACTTTCTTGTCACGTGGTGAATTTATGGGGAACAATGGGCGGGCATGAAACAGACATAAAGAAGACATCGTGCACGGTAAAATACTATAAGAAGATAATGGGTACCAGCCACTTAACAATGATTTAAGATTGCGAATTGGCTCGCAAACGGTAATCTTCGTCATCCTCGCTATACTCCTACCCGACTTTCGTAGATCGTGCAGAAAAATAAACCATCCCTCTCGCAATGATCACAACAAAGGAGAGATGGAAGAAAGTAGATGGAAGAAAAAAAGAAGATACGAACGATAGTTGGATCGCGTGCCGCAAAGTCGAGGCAAGCGTAGCAAGATGAAGGAAAGTCGTCGGTTTTTTTTCTCTTCGTTTCCTCCTTTTGGAGGTGTAAGTGTGAGGGCGCGGACTTCAGACAACGAAATCGTGAAAAATTGGGCAACGAGTTGTAGATTCGGGCTGTGCTAAGAAGTGGATTCAATATGATCGCTCGAAAGGCTCATAAAACCCCAAAGCCTTGAATTCCGTTTCGTTAGGCACGTAAATGAGAATAGGTTGAAGAAAAGAAAAAAGGTTCCGCCTTTCTCTGTTTATGAAGCTCGCTAGTCAATGAGAAAACTTTCGTATAATTGCGACTGATTTTGTCCTCCACAATTTGTCTGATTCAACGTTTGATCGTAAATATGTAGCGCAGAAAAGAATCATGGTTTGGAAACGATTATAGGTTATCAAAACAAGATACGATAAGAATAATTGTACGTTATATTTGCAAGAAAATTGAATTGTGCTTACAAATGTATTAGTAGGTTTTTATACAGTATATATGTATTAATTATTTAAAAAATCATATAAACTGTTTAGCAAAATTAGCCCATAGATATATGAGATCAGATATGAGAGATTAGATATAAAAGTGAATATCTAGAATTCAATTTTAATCATATGTGCGATTTAATTTATAGCGCTGCAAACTTAGCAAATAAATTAGAGTCTTTTTTTATATTTCATGTTTAGTTTAGTTCTCAGAAATTCAAAATGTATTTTGTTCCATTTGTGCTTATGCTCGCATCACATTCGTTTTTTTATCACTTTCATGTGAGAAGAGAAGTCATATGGCGATCGCTGCAAAAAATTCTCTTCGCCTTCTTCAAATGACATTAGTAGCCTGCTTTTATCTTCCCACGATTTAGCAGCGGTATAAGAAGACGGATCTCGTTAGGCAAGTCGTGCTTATTCATCTGATAATTCAATAATTATTATTCGAAAGTTACTTTGGATAACTCTTTGTGTATGCGCTCGACGTACCATGGAATTTTTGTTCTTACCGATCTTTTGAGACTATCTCGTTTATTATTAAAATTTTAATTATGTTACTTATCATTATTGCAATCAATTAAATCACAATTGAGATCAAAAATATCTCTCAATGTAATAATAAAAATCTTGCACACCGCTGTAGTTTTATCGACATTTTTCCACCTGGACTCACGAGACAATGCAATCACTTCCAATTTGAATAGATTAAGGCTCGTGTGCTATTGGCCAATCGGGAATAGCTTTTTTTAACTTCTTTCGCTTTTCCTGGGCGAAACATTACTTGGCAGCAGAGATCTACGGAGGTCGATATGCCGCGACGATACCCACGGGGCCAACTGGCTGGGCCATTAGAATATCTCAGCTTAATCTCAGCCGTCGAATGTTTACCTGAGTTCTATCAACCACTTTTCTCTCCCTGTTGATCATCTTACTCCCAGCCATTCTCTTTGAGTTAGAACTCTTCAACGGAAGAACTGTTGAGGATCAAGCGCAAAGAGATCGGAAGAGTCCTTCGTCCAAGTGAAAACAGTTGCGGAGTAGATCTTTCAATAGTCGTCTTCCCGATTGGCCGAGGGTTAAATAAGTGATTCTTGTCAATTTTATTAGGCGGTTCTTTTGCCTTCAACTGAAAGGCCGGAACTCCCTCGGCCGTGCCAAACCCCCAAGGGGTAGTCGGTGGTTAAGGATCGTGGAAAGAGAGACCGACCAAGAATCAGAAGAAGCCGCGGAAGGAGAAACAGAAAAGAATGAGTCAGATGGAAAGCGGAAGGAGAGGACGAGCGGGGGGATCGCTTCGATATTGATACCTACCCCGCTATTAAACTAATGAATTTAATCAGGCCGGATTGAAAATGCGATAGCTTGAGACGACTGCCAGACCCCTCTCCGACGTTGGATCGTATTTTTTATCTCACTCCAAACGATCATTGGAGATTAGATTTTTAAATTGGGGACGATATAGGTACGATCGTTCGTTTCTCTTTCTCTCTCTCTCTCTCTCT
>NW_012130066.1:5838816-5847398 GCF_000143395.1 Atta cephalotes
ACACACACACACACACACACACACACACACACACACACACACACACACACACACACACACACACACACACACACACACACACACACACACACACACACACACACACACACACACACACACACACACACACATACACACACACACACACACACACACACACATGTATCTTATATAATACTATAAATATTAATATATTATATATTTTGTTTTTTGCAACGAATCTCAATTATGCACTACATTTAACAAAGGTTAATTAGAGATTTTGACGTTCGGTGGTTGAATAGTGGATCCTAGAAATTAAATGACGGAATACATCGAGATACTCGAACATTGTTCGCTCGATCTGTGAACTCATGACAACTCAAACTGAGACACTTAATTGGATAGGACCAATCAGAAGCACACGAGATATACATCTCGGGTCGCATTCATCCACTTAAAACTAACTGCACGCCGGAGACCGTGAAAATCTCGATTAGAAGAGGCGGAGCAAGAGACAGCACACTCAGCGTCCCTACGATAATTTTAATTTTAATTTCGATCGAATCTTCAGCACACCCTCCGCCAGATTCATCCCTGACGAGGTTAAGGAGCCGATCTAAAAACGTAATCCGCGTGACTTTCACGCGGGAAATGTATCTCCTTGTTTCTTATTCTGATCCATTCTCTTCTTCTCTTTCCAAACGATATCTATTCACTTAACTAGTTTTAAAATTCTGCTCTAATCAGAGTTCGCCTAGCGATACATTAGGAAAACAAATTAATTTCATCGATAATAAGATTGGAGATTCTATTAAAAGAGGGATAACAGTACTCTAAGTCGTCTTATTTTATTATGTCGCTATTAAGTAGTTTTGTCTTAATGTGAAACCTCGTATTGAATAAAGAACTCAAGATGTATATAAAATTATATTTAGACAAGATGTTTATAAAATTTTAACTAAATGAATCTGTATCTTTATACATTTTACAAGTACTTTTTTACAGTTTTAATAATACATATATTTATATTTTTGTGTCTTTATGTAATTTAAATCGCTAGAATCATTTTTGTCGTACCATAAAATAATTTGTTAGCAATAAATTCAATCATATTTATTATTTAAATATATAATAATTATTGCATTGATAATATCTGTGCGATAGTCGGATCTAGTCATGTGCGAATCTAATAATTATACGAATAAGATATGCTGAACGGCGAAAGCTATCGACGCGATACGAGAATGCGCGTTCTTGAAGCAGAAAATCGCACGGATCGTTCAATCGTTAATAATCGACTACTTGTGGGCATGCGTGCCTTCATCTAATTACCTCATCCGCTTCGTCGAACATCGCAGAGAATTTCTTCGGCGACATACGAATTCTCGATTGAACTAGTGATTGATAGTTCGCACGTATATACTCGATAATAGGAGATGATTCTAAACGATCCACCGTGGAATATTCTGCGATTAGATCGATAGTTTCGACACGAATGGGACTTAACTGGTATCAAGGATTCTCTTGTCAACACAGTTAATCAACTAAACGATTCTTCTACTTTAATTCATATTGCAAATAAGTTATTTCGATACTCTTTTTATCATATGATAAATATTAGCATTGCGTATATAAGGAAAATATTATACAAACATATATTTTGCTCAATAATAATCGAATTCATTAAATTTTATTTAAACGTAATGCGAACCTATGTGTATTTATCGCTGATTATTACTTTGTTTATAATAAGGTTATTGATCAATGAGATTGCAGATATAAATATACATAAGTCGTTCTAGATCTATTCTGTTTATACATGGTAACGATCACCACGGGCGCCAGCATGTCAGTACATTGTCGTAATGATGTTTTATAGATTTTTCGCGATGCATACGTGGCGATCGTATGAGCGCTTATGTTTATTTCAAATGGCTGCTTGCTTATAGGCTGCCTATCAGGGCAAACTTTAATACCTCTGCTAATCGATAGTTGTATCATATTACTTGGTCACGTTCTATGTGCGTGTAATAAAAGCTTTCAAATCGGCACAGAGATATCACACATTAAAAAGTATTTATATTAATAAAGAAATTAGAATTCTATGTCACGAAAATGTAAATTAAAATCAGCGGACAATAATGCTGCATAATCATTTATGTGCATATGTGTTCTGATGTGCATATTCTTGCACATTTATGGCGAATGTCGATCTTTACAAAATCCATCTACATATAAAATTTTCGATTGTCACCTGTTATCCTCATTGTTTTGCGCGTATCGTACTTTTGAATTGACAGCCTTCAATTAAACGACGGTCAATCGTAATGCAAATGCGCCACGGAAATTGCCAGATTGTATGAGGAAATATATTACACGAGGTTGTCACGAAAAAGTCAGATGCAGGAATGTCACCGGTTCATTCGTCATTGTCTTGCGTACGATATTTACAGCGCACTGAAAATATGTCATTATGAAGAAAACCCACGCGCGTACTTGGGCTTAAACTGTAAATAACCTGTAACGCGTCCATCTTTTCCTGCAGGGACAATTCTTTAATAAAGTAATGCGCAATTATACAATATTAAAAATAACTGAACGAAATAGTATCATGAATATAATCGATGAACAATGGTAATGGTACATAATGTCACCGAGTGGAAACGAGGATTAATCCGAATCGTCCATTTACGATTATCAATAGGGACATTCTTCTTACACGGAGCACGTGCTCACCTCACGTTTAAGCGTGCGCTTTTACGCGTGCAACGGCCCGTAAGTTCCAGTGCACGTGCACTCGAGACGTTTACGTGACGTGTGAGCGCGACGCGTACGTCGCCTCTACGTTGGACATCTATCTGACGTATGACGACTCCGATTTATTCCCAAACCATCGTTTAATCCGCTGCTAATGTCAATTTTCACAAAGTTCATTACGCTCGCTTGGTTAAGAGCCCGACAGCTGCATTCTTCTTCTTCACGATAATCGAAGGCAGTTGGAATTTCTGTCTAATTATCGATAGTCGAGATCTCTTCCTGTAGCGTGTGATAAAATGATTATATTCCGGTACCACGATATCGGCACTTGATTATCGTCTATGTTGGATGGTCGGGAAACGAACAATCTTAATAATTGGATAAGGAATGTATTATTCATCGTGCTATATTTATGCAGTCTTAATTTTAACCTGGCCATTATCACATCGAATATGGTATGTATAAGTACAATCTCTAATGATACGAGATATCCTTTCCTGCTCGCAACAATCGATTAATTGCTTCCTGTGGGGTTCACTTTTATTCAAAGTACAAAGCGGTAGAACAGAACAGAATTAGTGGATGTCCGAAAGTTTAACGCATACGAATATAGGGTCTCTTCTTCTGATGGCCGCTAAGGAAACCAAATTAATCTCGCGCGAACGATAGGCCCAAATTGATCAAATGCGGGCAAGGGGTGTGATTTAAAAGTTTCTCTGTCAATCAACGGCAGCCGGGGTGTCTGCTGCGAATGGCTGAAAGGGTCGATGCGATTGATCTGGGGTTATCGAGAGAAAGGGTGGTAAGTAGAAGAGCGGGTAGGACAACGGGTTGTGCGAATAGAGCGGTAGTAGAAGGAGAAAGCCTTTCGGCTCTAATTGCTATAATTAAATTCGAGAACTTACCCGAACCTCCACCGACCAAGATCTTACACCTCCAGATTTCAAATCGTTCTTGGACTCACTTCCAGTATTGCCACGCGCCCAAGCGGATTATTTCCAGGCACTTTGTGCTATGGCGTCGCACGTTTTTTTTTCCGAAAAAATCACATATTTAACCGATAAGTTCGCAATCTTAATTAGTATTCTCGATTTCGTGGAAAATCACCTTTTATCCATGTATAAAGTTTTTAAGTTTTAATCACACAAAGTAAAGGTAACAATTGTTTTATCACATCTTTTATGTTTATTGTCATATCTTACATGATCCCTATGAATGTTCGCGGATATTTTCATAATACGTAAATACAAATTGATCACTGATATTTTTCTGGCAATATCACAAATAAGACAAATGCGCAATTCTTTTACACTTATCTTTTATTTGCGCAAATAAGAAATCATTTCTTGATCACTTGAAAATATGTTATAAGAACGTTGCGCATACGCAGTCGAATTTCAAATGAATACGATCGAACCAAGGGTCACTATATCGTTACTGGACCTTTCTATCCTTAATGCGGACATCAAAGAACACAGTAACTTATTTTATTGGATCAAACATTGACGCACGATTAGCCGAAATGTATAAACTCATTTATTTCTCTATCGATAACCCCAACTTCCCGCAACAAGCGTGATATCCATTGGCGCCGAATTTACTTTTATACCGATAAAAAATTCAATGTCAGATGTAACTTTCGTATTATATTAGTACTTGTATAACATTATTCAATAAAACGAATTTAATATTTAATTTTTAAATTAAATTTATAATGATAACGATTTAATATATGCAAAATACTATTATTTTTAATAAATATCTCAGGTTTTCTCCCAATATTAAAATTATTTTTTATTAAAAAAATTTAATTACTTTTTGCTTAAAAAAATAATAAAACACATAGTGATGTAAATATATATAATAAATATGTAATTATGTAATCAATAAAGAAGTAAAATGTAATAATTAACTGATTAGTGTGTATTACATGTCGAATTTATAATATTTGAAATTATAATAATCGTAAAGTAAATAAATAATTTTTAAAACAGTCACCACTGTGAATTCCGGAAAGGCGTGGGTCATTTATTGCCCTCGTTTGAAAAGACACCCATACTATTATGCGCAATCCGTTGTAGATGATTCTATCATATCTCTTTTAGTCTGACCTGATAAAGATTCTTCTGGGCTCTGTATCAATATATAAGTTGTGGGTTAATATCTAAGAGACAAGTTATCGACTTATTCAAATTGTCTGACGATTTAATATTAATTAATTTATTTCTAGTGATGCTCTAAAATTTTTTGTTATTATGAAATATATAATGGCAAATTTTAATCGCTTAATAAATATATTAATATCAGATGTAATTTTTTAAAGAGAAAGTACATGAATTGTTTGAGATTCTAAATCAGCAATCTAGTGAGAAAATAATCACTGGTTAAATTGTACATATTTTGGAATAATTGTTCATTCATGTTTGTTTACATTCGTTTGCTTCATTTAGAGCCGACTTTATCTGCTGCACGCAGAATGCGTATCGAAGTATTTTATATATTCTTAAAATTAAATTATATTAAATAATATTTGTTTTCTTTTAATATTACAAATATGATGTATCTTGCAATACATGTAATGTTATACATGGTAAATGTTTGATTTATAAGTATCGAATACATTGTTTAAATAAAACCTTTAGAATGCATTCGACTTCATGCTCAAGATATTTAAGTAAGCATCAAATGTAATTTTGTTTGAAATGTTGAGATTTAATTGAATATATCTAGACATGTCTCAGATAATATATTTCAGATATGTTTATTTTCGCAATTGCATATAGTGACAGTTTTAAAAACGAAAAAAGCAGGCAAATTTAATTCACGATTTGTCCGAGGTTTTCGTTTATTATTAACCGAATTTGCGTCAATCCTTATTACAAAGGAAATCCTTCGAGAAATCGTGAGCGCGAATACTTAATGAGAGGCGTTGGAGAGTGTCGTGCAAGCCTCGTCAATTGGACGCAGCCGGAGGCGGCAGGCGATAAGCATTAGAATCGTAGGATGGGCAATCATTGGCAACCTTTGTGCCGTTCTGCAGTTAGATCGAATTGCGATCAGTGATCTCTAGAATAGGAGATACTGCGGTGGCAGTAACCCGAAGGGATTTCCAGAAGACTAACGACAGATTGACCCCAAGTAAATGACAATGTGGATGCATGGTAGAATGCCAAAAAAAATTCTGATTAGAATTTATTTATGAGAAAATAAGAGAAAAAAGACAGAGAAATGTGGAGGAGAGGAGGATGAATCTCAAAGACAGGATCATGAAGGAAATGCATGGGAAGAGGGTAGAGAAGAGAGGATGATTTAGAAAGAACAGCCTAATTAGAAAGAGAGGATAAAACAGAGATAAGGGTGAGATCAGAGAATAACTTTTTCAGTTAAATGCAAATTTGTACGTTTGTCTAGGCAACTCCCGAGAATCCTAGGAGCTATCTTTTGGAGTTTAGGCTAATGGAGGTTAGGCTATCCGCGATATCTTACATTTTCAACAAAAAGAAATCAGTACGGAAATCGCAATTTGATCTTTACTTTATTCGATCGTTAATTGATAGTGATTCTCAATGCAAGCAGCAATAGTAATCATAATCATTAATTATAACTCGTTATATTCTATATGTGATCAATAATAAAAGAAGTCATGTATTTAAATTATTTATAAATTATTTATAAACAAACACAAAATTTATTTTAATTAATTTTATATAAATAATTATTTTTGTTTAAGAAGAACAAATAATTTGTACACGTAGTAAGGATTATTAACATGATATGTATTAAAATTAAGCACATCTCATAATTATAAATACTAAATATTCGTTGAGATTATTATTGCGTTTTATTGTTGTTAATATCAGATACGTTATAATGATACGTTTAGCATAATTAATTAATCATATAACAATAAGATTTTCTGTATTCGTGTTGCAATTGCAATTAATCGCAAGCCGAATTAAAAAGACATCACTGTCGCCTCTTAAACGCTACTTCAACTTTCCCGACACAATTAATAGATTCTTTGAGGATTGTGTTTCCGTACGCATTGGCATTGCCACTTCTTGTCATCAAAATTAACCTATTAACGCCCACCGTCTTCGGACTGCCAAGAGTAATTGACTCCGCTATAGATATTTGGATGGCTGCGCGGTACCCAACATTTGTCAAACAAGTTGAAAGTTTTGCTTCAACAAGTACCTTTGGAAAGGACAGAGAAATATTACGACATGTCGCGTACATTTTCGCGAAATATGAGCGACGCAAAGCGGTTGCTTGAAACGGTGAGTCGATGAATAATCGACGTGAAATGACGTAAAAGAAATCTCGCGCGTGGTACAGGACGAAAGAGAATAAAATGTATCGCATTATAATTAGTACATCAAAATTTATCTTTACGGTAGTATATTCTTTTGTCCTCTACTTCTACTTAATTTTTTAAAATTAATCGCAAATTTTATTAAGCTGTTTCTAAAAATATTTATGATAAAATTTCTCATGCTATACATGTTAATTTAATAGGAAATCTCGAAAATGATGTAAAGAATAAAATTATTTCTTCTTGCACTACAGAAGATCAAAACGCGTTGCTAAATTAAAATGATACATGCAATTGCAACTCTGACAATTGTGCCAGGAGAAAGACGGCAATAACAAAATGCAACGATATTTAAATAAGACGAACAGTTAAACAGTCTTGTACATATAATTCAA
Source organism: Atta cephalotes (assembly GCF_000143395.1). NCBI lineage: Eukaryota > Metazoa > Arthropoda > Insecta > Hymenoptera > Formicidae > Atta > Atta cephalotes. Next base: position 5,846,266 of record NW_012130066.1, read on the forward strand.
CGTGTCATGTCGTAATCACATTCTTGAATACAGTATTCTATCGCAATACCGAGGAGAGGGAATTTAATTAACAATAATACGATACACAAATTATGATGCAGAAAAGCGACTCCAAATTGTATTCTCGCAAGGTGAAACAAACAGACGGATGCGCAGCGTTGTATCTACACTTACGGCATTAAAAAATCTCCACGTTTTCGTGTCGCAAAGTAACGGAAAGCGTGAGAATAACAAGCATACGACCAAGAGAACGAATAGCAGTAGAGAGAATAAATGGTAGAAACTGGTGGAAAAGAGAAATGGGAGAGAGTAAGAGAATGAAAGAGAAAGGACGAACATCGGAGAGAAAGAGGGAGACAGAAAGGTAACAGCCGTCAAAAGTTGCCGAACTAATAGGACGATTTTCAGCGCGGAGCGTTTAATTAAATTAATTATATGCGCACCTCGCCCGTAATATAAATTGTGAGCAAGCGTCGAGGATGAACGCGAAGGGAGTGAGAGTATCGGGAGGGTGGCAAGTTGCAGCGCGGGTGCGGACGGGGGAATGCCGTCGTGCTGCGATCGCCAACTTTGATAGTTACATTTCATCCATCTATCCCAGATACATTTCCCGCGGACTGCCGTGTGGCAAAGTTCCGAATCGGCTAACGGCACCGCCGGCAAAACGATTGCCGAGGTTGCACCATACTTCCAGGTCCACGTCTACGTATGTATGTACATGTGAATATGCGTTCACCCGATAAAAGTTAAGCTACCGACACTCAAGACAATGGCACTACCACGTCTGTAATCTGCGCATGTTATCGCGCGCCGCGCTATATCCCGCGGTTCGGCCTCTGATGCAATTTATCCATTTAATGTCCGACACACCGCAATCTATTTTCGCACGATGAAACTGAACTCTTTGATGCCCCCTGGGCCACCGAAAATTTGTATTAGGATTAGGAAGAGACAGCTGAATTGACATTTGCCCATAAAAGATTAACTACTCGCTCTAATAAACGAGTCAAATGTTGATGTAAAAGTAACGGAGATTTTTTAACTGCATATATATATATATATATATATATATATATATATATATATATATATATATATATATATATATATATATATATATANATATAATAATA
>NW_012130066.1:5847418-5852651 GCF_000143395.1 Atta cephalotes
TATTATACCTAACTAAAGTAACTAACTTAACTACTACCTAACTTAACTAAACTAAGTAACTAAGTTAGTAGTATAAGTAAGTAAGTAAGTTAATTACTTATACTATATATATATATATATATATATATATATATATATATATATATATATAACATAATTCAAATTTTATAATATTATTAAACCTATATAATTTTGAAACATTATTAATAAAATTATAACAATGAATATATTATAATTATTATGTTTAAATTATTATGATTATTTATTATGATTTGATTTTCGCTCATATTCGATATCCATCACGATTACCACGAGTTACATCGAGGGTTATCAGTCTTTCCTTTGTCCATCGTTTCGGTCTCGAATCTACGTGCCTCTACGTCGATCTGAAAAGCTTTCGCATTCAAGCGTCTGGCGTTCAAGCACGGAAAAGCGACAGACGGACGAAGGAGTCGCTGGCAAACGTCTACACGGACACGCACACGTACATACATACCCAGGCACACGTGTAGATCAGAATGGGTAGATGCTCGCTCCCCTCCTCCCTTCGTATCTGCGTCCTCCCCACGATTTCTACATCTCCGCGGATAAAGCGGTAAGCGGACTCTCATACATACACACCCGCGTACGCATACGAACTTATACACAGAAGCAGAAGCAGAAGGGTAAAAAGCGAACTTTCCAGGCGGATGGCGATTCTTGCGAGCCAGACGGTAAATACATTTTTAAATAAGAGTTTTTTGCCCCGACCACCCCGCGCCCTCCGCACGCCGCCCCCTCCTCTTGCTCTTCCGCTCGGATTTCGTCCCCGTATCGGGAATTATCCTTTGGTTTGTGCATTATCCTTCGGATCGCGGGTGGGGTAGCATCAAAAGGCATTCACGGACCGACCTGAGCCGCCTCCACCTTCTCCACCTCCTGGCTCGAATCCTACGAGCCCGGCGAACCCTCACCCCTCCGGTTCGCCGTCTGACTTGCGGCGGGCATCACTACTTAATGTCGGCGTAACTGGTCGGCATATCCACGTCGCGATTTTGTGTGTATTCTTATCCGCGATACATATTATACGATCTGCACGACGAGCGATTCTGTCTGGCTTGTGTCATACAGTTTTAAAGCTTGGTATATATTTGTGCATCAAACTTAGGAGAATTATAAATTCCAAATCCATTTCTTTCACTCTAAAATGTAAAATTGTATTAAGCACAACTTGACGTGATATAATCTCGTTTGATCTGATCTGCCTTGTTGTATGCACGTTGTTACATACGTGCAATGATATCTGGTATTCGAGATCCAAGATCGAGCAATCCGCGCCTCGTTCACGTTGACTCCTCATCGCATCTTCTGTCTCGCTTTTTTGTTTAGGCTGTTTCCTCTTTTTTCATCTCGCTGCGTCCTCACCGCTCGAGTTCAATTGTGATTGATTACCGACGGTGATTGAGGATTCGAAATGAAAGCCTCACGGTACACCGGCAAAGACAAAAAGACGAACCGTCGCTCCCCTTCTTCCGGAATCAAACCACTCTCCCCTCTTTCAGTCCATCTCTCCTACTAACTTTCTCCCTTCTCTCTCTGCCGATCTCTCTTAACTCCTCGCCTCTTGCCCCCGATCCCAACCGCGAACGAAACGAATAATGGAGTAAAATTTATATGACTCCATATCGGTACGATAAAAAGACAGACAGACAGACAGCCGAGCGAGCGAGCGGGCAGGCAGCGAGGCAGCACAAAGGAAGGATTAATTTTAAATATCATATACTTGTGCCGACGTAAAAACGAAGGTGGAGTCGAGAGAGGGCTTCATCGAGGAAAACCTGAACGACTGATAAGTTATGTCCTCATCGGGGCTCAATACAATCTGGCTTTGCGGAGGAAGCCACGTATATGCATCTCTTTCGGATAAAGAAAGACATGGAAAGACCAAGCAATTTGGACTACAGAAAAGAGTCGTTCGGAATTTCCGACGACATGAACGTTTCTATATTCTTGCTTTTATATTAGTGTTCTTTTATGCGCGTTAACTACTTTCGAGAATGAAATGTATAATTTTATAGTACATGTAGTTTTTATTGATATTATATCAGAGCTTGGTTTATTGAGTCCTCGGAGTTTATCCACGTGCACGAATGAATAATTTACGTGTTGCCTTTTTTCAGTAAATAAAGATGCGTGTGAATAAACAGGAAGTATTTTACATCGGCCAAAATAACTGCCGAAATATTTCGTCGAGCATATAATTCAAGCGATTACAAAATGTCACTGTAACGATTTCAAGAGATCTTCGAAGTAAAATGCACTAGCTACATTGAATAGGATCAAAGAGTATTATTTATATAAACGTTTTCCGCCCGTCTCTCATCTCGCAGCCAGTTTGTTCGATTTATTTAATATTTTGCATACCTTTCGTATACGCGAAATATTACAGTTGCGCCAAGAAATACCTTGTTATTATTACATTTTTGATTGTTTATTTCTATGTTTCGCGCAAACACTTTACGAATCAACCAACGAGATTTTGACATTCTGCCAATCGACAGGATACATATATGTAAGCATTCGATGTTTGAACGTGTGTACACAGTTGATAATACCAAGGATTTCATTGCGAAAGAAATGCTACTGACAATCTGCCGTTCTTCGTCGACGTTGTCGTTTATTATTATAATCATCGACCTGTGACTAGTTGTCGCTCGAAATAAATTCATAAATTCAAAAACGTGTCGCCGCTTAATACACTGGCCGTGAGAGTTACGTGCCGGACATACGTACATAAATGTCTTGAAAACAGATACTATTAAAAATATGAGTATATTACCAAGTATTTTTTAAATATAAAAATCTATTAAGGGATACAAAAGGGATAAAAGGGATAAAAAATACAATAAGATAAAATGAAAATTAATTGATATATACTTCAAGATTAGAAATGTCGTTTTTCGGCATTATCAAAAATATAATGAGTAAAGTGTAGAAAAAGATGTAATTAGTACATATTGCATGTACGTGTGCAGTATATATACATATTTTACATGACATAATAAGTGCGCGTTATTAATCATATTTCATCACGGGTAATACTCGTTTTGAGCAAAGAAACTGGAGCTTAGCTATCAATTACACGGAAGTTAGCGGTATCGATAATCGCGAACCGCAGAAACCACCGCTCGTTATCATAGGAAGCTTCAGACCGTTCGATCACGATTCTCATTGGTTAGAGTCTGAATTCGCAGCAAGAAACGCGCATCCCTTTTTTCCTCTCTCCCGCGTCTCGGATTTCAAGTACAATGAAATTATCGGCTGCCACGAAATTCGCCGTGAACTCGAGGCAGCCTCGGGGCGGCACGGGAGAAGTCCGCTCTCGCGAAGGATTAATCGTGAATTATCAATCGACGAAGTCGAAAGCCAAAGGAGGAACAAGCGAGACAGAACGACGGGGAGGAGGAGGATATCCCTGCCGGTCGAGAGGGCCCGGAGGGCTTGCTGAACGACGTTTCTGGTTAATCGCGTTTGCGGAAAAACGGAGATAATTCCCGTCGTCCGTCTGGACGATGGAGGCGTGTAGGTTGTAGGTGGAGAAAGGTATAGGTAGGATATAACCGTGCGTGCGAACCGTAGGAGAGGAGCGAGGGTGGAGAAGAAGGAGAGTGAGAAGGAGGGTGTCGGTGCAGGATGGTAGTCCACCACCTCTCTCATATACGGCGGAGGTGGGATTTTTTTATATAGATATATATTCATACATATACATATGCATATACACACGCATACGCACATGCATGTGGAGAGAAGGCGGGCAAGAGGATGAGAATGAGGATGAGAAGGATGAGGTGGAGGAGATAGGGACTGATATTCGCGGGCACACGGAATTTTTAACTAGCCCGGGCAGCCTTTAGTCGTTCCGCCGCGAAAGCGCAGCAGAAAAGTTATGAATCTAATTTTCAGCGTATTTGTGTCTCGGCCGCCCCCTCCGCTGCCCCCAGCCACCCCTTGGTGCTCCTCCGGCCCCCGCGTCCACCCTTCGTCCCATCGCCATCGCTACCAGGAACACCTATATCAATCCCTCCCCCCCCCCCTCCTCCCCCTCGCACGTATCCCTATCTCTTTCCCGCTTTCCTCTCCCGCTTCCTCATTCGGAGCCTCCACCTACGTCCGTCCGTATATACCTCTCTTCCGTCGTTCGCTTTCGCGTAATAAAGCTCGCGCGCGCGGCTTCGTTAGGTTTTTATCTCTCGGAGAAAAAAGAATTAATTTCGAGAGACGCCGCCGTTTTTCTGCCGGTACTCTCTTCCGTTTCATGTGCGCCAACGCGCGTTCGGGACGTCGACAGGAGAGCTTCATCCTTTCGGTATTATCTTTTTCGGTGAGATTGGAAGGCGAATGATATCTGACTGACCAATGGAGAAAAGTCGACCGAAAGAAGGCGGTGAAAAAGCGAATTCAATCATACCGATATTTCCCGCGAATTGACGAAGATACGAATAATTTTCTCTGCTGAAAATTTTTGAATACTTCGTAAATTATCCCAAATTAAAAATATTATTTCGTTCTTTATTACTTAATCTATCTTTTAAGTTGTGTCAGTTTTATCATTATTCTTATCATTATTCTGTTTCTCTTTCATATATTAAAAATTTTAATCATAAGATTTGTGATTTTAGAAATATAATAGACGTGTCATTTTATTTCAAATAATTTATTTTTATGTATTTCTTGAAGACTTTGAAATATATAATTTTAGCAAAACGAATTAATCGTATCTAGACGTTATAATTTCTAATTAAATAATAAAAAGATAAAATGAGTGTAAAAGCGAAGATAAAGTAAGTCGCGTTTCTTCACAATTATTCTTAAATAGTATCAGAATCAGAGCTTCTTTCAACAGTATCTATAATGACCATTTCTACGTCATTCGATAATAAGCATGGACGATCTGGAATTACTGCATAGAAAGCTGCATATAACGTAAGAAAGTCTCATACATCAAGTTCGACTGGCTGGAACTATGTACGCCGCGTGCAGTAATAATTTAATGGCGCAAACGATTGCGAACTTCACAATCCTTTGATCGGCGCAATAGAGACCGACATATTTCGCGGTGTATCGTCTTTGCGGATCGAGCACGTAATTTTCAAGCCCGGCTTAGTCACGGTTGTGAGTAATAATTCCATCTGGTAGCTACTTTCCGTCATACACCGATATACGTAAACTCGGGCCGCCGATGTATAGACACACA
>NW_012130066.1:5852786-5891205 GCF_000143395.1 Atta cephalotes
ACACTACACACACACACACACACACACACACACACACACACACACACACACACACACACACACACACACACACACACACACACACACACACACACACACACACACACACACACACACACACACACACACACACACACACACACACACACACACACACACACACATATCGTGTTCCAGATCGACTTCACGTGCACAGGGCCAAGTCATGACAATACGCCATCGCGGCTCGTTTCTATAAATCTCCTGTGACCCGATAAGAAAAGATTGCCTACCGATGAGGTGGCCGAGCGGCCCGCCACCCCATCGACTACCCAACCGACCGCCAACCATCCCCTCTGAGCGTGCTGCTTGCAATACACCTCGTGTGCGCTCGTGTCGACGTTAAATCGAAGGGCACGGGCATTAACTGTCTCCTTTCACCTCTACCTTATTCCAGCGCCGGCCGCCATCCCCTATATCGCCGAGTTCGTAAGCTCGCGTGCTCGATGAAGTATATTTAAAACCGTAATTACGATACAATCAGCGAGCCCCGTGACCAGATACACATCTCGATGTGTGGAGGAGAGTATGAGGTCGATCGATCTATTCGAACTGGAGAACCTTTTTTAAAAAGCTAAAAGAGCGAAGGTGTAGAAGGGTGAGACCCTGCCGTTTGCTTTCTACCCTTTCCTCCTTCGCCGTCGAGGTCGGCAGAGAGGAAGGTGGAGGACTCCCTCCGACTGCAGAGTACGAAACAGACGCAACCACGCATCGCACACACGTGTATATGTTCATGCGCGGATCGGGGCGAAACGAGTTTTACACGTCGCGCGAAAGTTAGTTCCTAATTATTCAGATTTTCTAATTAATGTTTCAGCCGACGATGATGGAGCATGCGGGTCGTCTTTCCTCTCCCTCTTTTTTCCTTTACCGCGTACATACGCACAACTCGAGGGAGAACGCGGCTATTCCTGATTGCGCTCGGGTTAGGTGATGTAGATCGAAAACGTTGCTTACGGATAATTCGCTCTTGAGGTGCACCGCACCGTTAATGCAACACAATATTTACTCGTGCTTAATCAGATTGGCATACTGTTATTCGTCGGTATGAAATGATGTCAAGAGTAACTCAGAAAATTGTTAAAAAAAAACTCTTGAAATGATATGAACAACCATTACAAATATTCTGTTCGGAACATCGATGCCAGCAATAGCGATAACCATAAAACTGACAGTTGGATTGATCAGATATAGGAGTTCAATGTAAAAGGGCAAAGGAAAAGAAACAAGACAGAAGAGAAGAGAATGATTTTTGTTTTGAAAAGGGAAAGAAGCGGAAAAGCGAACGAGTTATATCGCGAGTTTATATACTTTATTTTACTCAAAACTTACGAAATAAATCTCTAATGATATTAGTTTTCCCTGACGTCTGGCATAAGCTGAGCAGCTATCGTTAAAAGAAATCGCGAGTATGATAAGCATTCGTTGCACTTCTAACCCACGTCATTTTCGCTCGAGTATAAATATTCCCAGATTTTTGCCAACCACTTCCCTGCCTGTCGAACCGTCCGACCAGTCAGTATCTTCAAGTCGAAACCCTCTCGAAAACCTCAATGCAACCGCGAATCCTTTCCGCGCATACCGCAAAGTGGATTCCTGATGAGACGTATGCAAATACAATATGGACAGAAATTATTACATTTCATATCGCATTTGGTACTGCAAAACTATGCGGTATCTAAGATACAAAATTTGTTCTAAAGCTTGTTCACACTGCCTAAACATTGAATAATTATTTTTTGCCAATACAGATTATAAATTTTAATTACAAATGTACTATGAAAATTTTCAAATTAATATATATAAATAAATATTCAAATTAATATATATAAATATAATTTATTTATATATAAATAAATTAAAAAATATACATTATATTAATAATATTTAAATTGTTTTAGACATACATTGAGAAAATTTAGGAATATTTTTTACGTTTTTTTGATAATTAAATTAAAATTATCAAAAAAAATATAAAAAAACTATAAGCGACTCAGATGTAAAAAATTATCTATGATACATCAGTATGTTTATTATTCTAAATATTACGTTGTATGATTTTACATTTTCTCACATGATCTTTAATTCATTATTTTTCGATAAAAAATATAAAATATGTTATTCAAAATATTCTGCATATGCAACATTTAAAATATATAATTTTTAACAACATACATATATATATATATATGTGTGTGTGTGACTCATATAATTATGATCTTATATAGAAACGGTTACATAATTATAAAAGCTCTTAGTTACTCCACCCACTAATAGATCCGTCAGTTCAATGTAAGTCTAATCTGTTTTATGGCACATGGCGCCGCGGATACTTCGCGGATAAGTACGATATATATCCGTTATATGTATAATGTGCACATACAGACATGTAATCGCCGTGCCAGAGGCATGATAAAATTTGTCGTTCGTTTGAGCCACGACCCGATTGTTTGTCGCGCCGTATCATTGTGTATTGCGCAGTCGATTGTTCCTTATCGCATTAATTATCAGCAAATCTTCCTATCAGGACAAATATGGTAATATCGTTATGGATATACTTACGAGCCTATCATCGGCGTTACCAATATGGCGTCCGTTACCGATATCTCGTTGTTAATTGCGACAAACGGATAAAGTTCCGATTGGCTCACAAAGAAGTCTGTGATGATAAGACTCGAACAGTCAGACTTAAAGATCATGTGAGAAAATTGTAAAACATACAACGTAATAGAACAATAAACATACTGACATATCACAGATATTTTTTTATATCTGAGTCGCTTTATATCTGAGTCGAGTTATAATTTTTTTTTATATTCTTTTAAGAATTTTAATTATCAAAAGAATGTAAAAAATGTTCCTAATAAATACTCATGTGAGATTCCTAAGAAAATAATTTTACAATCGTCACTAATGCAGAATGAAAGGGAAATGGAAATTCCATGGCAGCTTTCAAAGAAGTTCATCTGTCGACGCTGCAGTCATGACGGAAGTACAAAATGACAAAGTTATTCAGTATCTCAGATTGTCGGCCTATATCACCATTCACAAATGATATTCCGCTCTACAAAGTGACTGATGGAATTTTAAGATGAAAGTCGGCCTAACTTATAATTTATACATTTAATCATAAAATAATTAAAATAAACAGCAGAGAACGTAAGCAAATAAAAATATAAATTTTCAACACATTCAGGAATTACGTTTGGCCTTTGTACCATTATGTACACTTCGACTGGCGTAGTCACTTCGGTGCAACATTGCGAACGAAGATACGACAAGAAAGAGATGTTCTGTTATGCCTTTTGCACAGAACGACCGCGCAACTGTTCCAGTGGTAATCTCACTTCGTAGGACGATACGCGGGAATAGGACATGAGAAGAAGAAGCGCGAATAACGCTCTCGGTTATTTTTCGATCTACCGTGCTCGGTACATTAGCCAACGTGTTTTGAAACACTCGCCGAGCGTATTTGCCTTGGCACGAGTATCACGGTGTCTCTTTCATCTCGCCACGCTGCCAGAAGTTCTCTATTCCTCTTTCTCTCGCTCTCTCCTCTTCTCTTTGTCACCCTTTAAGCGTCTCGTGACAGTCGAAAGAAACGATCCGAAATAAAATAATTTTGAACTTCGCCGAAGTCGTTAAGGACTCATTTATGATTCTCAGAAATATAAAATGGCTCGAATCCTACATTGTCATTATTATTTTGTTAATGAATTGATAAATATCCGAAAGACCATTATATTTTCTGTTATAATTGCGCGGAGAGTGAATCATTTGTTACGCTACAACGATCAAATGACTCGAGCTCCTATCGTACCTTTTGGCAGCAATCACTGTCAATCACTAGCATGCATCGTGCTTGCGTTACCCCGAGATAATCGGTGAAATATTCGAGAATCGATGTGACAGGCAGATTGAATAATTAATAATTTCCAATTGCAATGAATGCAAATTAAACTCGTGTCACGCTATTATGTAATAATCGTATTTTTCGTAATTTAAAATTATCGTTTGAAAGAGTGAAAGACATTTTTGCCACGTATAGATTTCAATGTAATTCCAGCAATGTCTTCAAACAGCTTACATGAAACCGACCCTAGTTTGTCATCGCGACTTGACAAATAACGTTAAAACAATGATTCTCTTTATTCATTGACCAAGCATGCTCGCGATAACTTGAAGTAATTATTGCTGGAGACTCATGGCATGAAGCGTTAAGAATAAATGAATATATATTACAAGTTTTAAAGATGCCAGAGATTTCTGATATTTAATTAAGATCAAGCAGCTGCGGAAAGTAAGACGACCGGTGACGCGACAAAATGCCGAAGATAAGTACAGCAACAAAATAGTGAGAATTTAGAGCCGCAGCCGTGACGAATTCAATTTGTCGCCGCGACACAAGCTACACAAAGCCCCGAAGGCTCTTTGCCACCTCGGTAGCGCGTATGTTATCATTGTCACTATATCCAATTTCTGCAGCAATAGAGACAAGGAGACAGCAATGTTGATGGGACTCAAAGACTAAACATGGAGAACATTTCCACTATTGTAATTTATTGTGCGTATCGGGAGATAAATGTAGATGAAACACTTGAAGTTACTTTATATGCGCTCGTGGCAATTATATGCGTGTTCAAGATTCCACGAATCTCAATAAAATCTCTTGTCTTATGACTTAAAAATATATAGAAATGTCAACGCCATCGTTATCGCGACAGTTTAAGCAGCGTAAACATTGTTAAAATCTCGTTTCGTTGAGGGACCTAATCGAGGATTCGCGAATGTCTGCTACTGTAGCATCAAATCGAGGACGCTTGTCCTACATCGATATTCATCGTTTCGATACAGTCTGGCGTGGTTATGCGACAGGAAACGGAAACGGAATGAATCGCGGACAAGAGCGCTTATCGCAATGCTTTATCCATCGCGCTAATTTTTATTATTGCCATGTTTATAGGATGTTACGCGGTTGCAACGATTCTAATATCTGGCCACATCCTATCCGGGAAAAAGCGTTTCTCTCTTCTATCTCTCTTTCTATGATTCTTCCGTCTAATAATATACTACAGAAGAGAAAAAGACAACAATTTTATATCCGCTTGTATTGGATTTAGATTGGACGATGAACATTTCAATATCGCATTCGAGTGATATATAGAACTTTAACGGAACCATCACCAAAAATAAAGAAATCCTCGCGTTTTCTGACGTTCTTGCACGGGACTGTGATTCAGACGCGCGATGGGAGTGATTTATTTCCGGCGGAACGAGCGGGACGCTTTCTGGAACGCACGATTTAAATGCGCGAAGCGCGAGCCTGTCTTCGGGGGTGACGGACAGGGTGCCACGGGGACAGCGTGGATCGCTCACAATGTCTTGTTGAAATTACAGACATGCCATGACGGAGACGGCCGTTGGTGGTCGAAGCTATGATTCGTATACAATACTGGTAGCTCTAAAATTGAGATAATGAGTCGCAGAACACGAAGACATTTGCAATCTCGAATCATCGTCACTTCGTTCCGCATTATGGGTGACACATTTGCAAATATGGAAAATAAAACAGCTTATCGTACATGTGCACGTGGAGACGTCGCTCCACACGAAAGTTTTTGATAGCGAAACTACATTGTTAAATTTATAATATCAAATTACACTTAATTTTATTTATTTTTAATCATTATTTTCATAGATCGCCGTTATTTGTATTCAATATGTCATGAATTTAATTTAAAAAAAATGTATTTTTGGCTTAAATTTTGTTTATTATTTATCAAGTACTTTGATATGAATTGTTTTAATAAAAATATATTTGAAACTAATTACAGAAATGATTTACATTTTAACATACATGAAGGTTAAAAATAACAAAATGTTATAACAAAAGAACTCAAGGAAATTCATGACTTGTTGGCACTGCTCTTCCGAATCTAGTATAGTAGCGATCGAGAATCGAATTCTGATTATAATCTAATGAAAGTAGGTACAAGCAAATATTGCTAATTAAAATTAATTATTCAAAATTGTCTAGAAGCAGTTTATTCTTTAATGTCAAAACTTTGTTGATCGAAACTGTGGCGTCGATTGATAAGTATAAAGTGATAATTCTTATCAGCTAACAAGCTCTCGGAAAAAGATAGCTGATATAATCTGACTTGCTTGTCAACGCTTCCCGAAAAAAATAAGCGAAGCTCCTGAGCTGCGTGCGTCACCGACATCAAGTGATAAAAATGTTATTAATATGCCAAAGAATTGCGCGTGCATCATCCCATCGAAGAGGTAAATACGCGGAAGCAAAGCGTTCACGAATGCGTTCTAACAATAAGATTTGTCTTGTTTGAAGTTTTGGATAATGTTATAATCTAGTAGTTTATATGAGATTGAGAAATTTATATTTATTCATATTGTACAATTTTTACGTTTGGAATCAGACAACATATATATATATATATATTAGATATCCAAATTGTTATCGGAGTAAAGACGGTATCAGTTACAGCAATATACATTGACACACGTGTCTGATAATTATCGACCCGTCATAAACTAACGTACTTCCGAAGTCTCCATAATTCATGGACATACTCCAGAGTATCGCGCGACCATCTCTCCCTGAGACACTCATCCTCGCTCCCCTCTTTCGAAGACACTATCGCATTATTTACTCCTCATTATCGTCTTTAAATCATCCCGTCGCTCGGGAGGGACTTGAAACTGCCATTACGTTCCTTTAATCGACGAATAATAAAAATCATTCCGGTGCTCCATGGCGCGCGATGGCTTCTCAATAAAGACATTGTCCGTTGGAGCAAATTCTTATCCGTTAAAAGGCATCGTCGGTGAGAACAGAACGCGCGCCATTCCCTTCCTATCTTCGAGACAAGGGGACGAACGAACAAGGACCAAGGATACGACGTTGACAAGAGGAGGGACGGGATCGGAGATTATCGGCTCCAGGATTACAACAGGCTCGGAGTTTCGAAGCAAACGATTTTCCTCGCGCGGGGACAACGGAGACGCGGGAAGGCGCAAAGAGAACAGAGGAAGGGCGGATGGTGGTTGAAAGCGACAGAAAAGGAGGAGTGGTTGTTATTGGCTCTAAGGAGAATACTTATTGAACTCTTAGCGGCGTTTTTATCACTCCTTTCTCACGCGCGCGCTGCTTTAAGTGTTTTTGGCTTTGTTTAAGGACTCGTGTACATCTCCGCCTTCGCCACCCTCCCGCCCGCTGCGCCGCTGCTTTCGCCCCTCTCGCATTATACACCCTTAACAGGTTACGCTTCCTCCCACCATTCCCGCTACACTTCTTTTTCTTTACCGCAAGATTTTTACGGGCTCGACCTCCTTGCACGCTGCTTCGTAAACCACGCAAAGTGCACGGTACTAAAGGGTGCAACTACCACTTAGGCTCTTCCTGACCACTTCCGGGGGAAAAAAGGCTTCGAGTAGTGGCGGGTAATTCGTATTCTATATTACCTCTCGAAGATTTATCGACTTGGATAGCTTTATATACCTTATTCAACTGGCAGTTTGATCTATATAACGTGTATCCTTCTTCTATAGTTTTCAACGACTGAAAGAAAAGATTTTTTTTATAATATTAACAAACTACTATTATTTTCTCAAACTACTATGAATTTCATATTATTAATGAAACTTTACGCAAAAAAATATTTTATATATAATTTAGATTAATAATTTTATTAACACGACTTAAAAAGAATTTTTTAACTTCAATTACGTAATTTATACAATGATAACATATATGTCAGACGCAGACATAATATTTTCGTTACGCTACATACATTTATATATAATTGTCTACGTGCAATTAATCGACTTTAATTGCACATCAACCAGAAACATAACGACTCGGCATACTTCAAGATACTTAGATAAAACGAAACTCGAGAAAACGGAGTCTCACGTACGAGACGACCGTGGTTTATTAGGTCGAATATTTGGCGGTAAAAGTGAAGGATGACCATCATTATCTCCATTCATCCGTGTCACGCGGCAGCTGTGTATTGCAGCTCGAGATTGCAGCGGGTAGTTAGACGAAAGCAATGTTACTCGTGTAGCTTCTCGGAGACGTGGGTTTGCACGATCGTCGCGGCTATTTTTACCAAGAGTGAAACCGCGCGCGCGCTTGCCCTTCTTCCCCGGGGTTATTTACCCTCCCGATAAATATACGATAATGTTATCGTACGGGGTTCCGAAACCGCGAACCAGCGAATCATAATAAAGGTCCGCGCGTTGCCATCGCCGCATTTCGCTTTAACGACCCGAGCAAGCCGACCGAATTCGTATGAACGTGCCGTTCGTCGTTACTAAATATATGCTGAGATGCACCTATTCATCCGGACGCGACGTTAATGGACAACGCTGGAGAGCGATACTGCTGGAGAGATCTCCGACGCGTTACGGCTTTTCTAAATTGACTTTGTTATCTATTTCGATAGAGCTGATCGAGTATCATTAGTTACACGTTCGCTACTTATAGCTGCAAGCGAGAGTTTGCGTGGTTTCGCGAGAACGCGACGGGGTAATTTGAAACGTTTATCGTGAATCTAGGTCCTGATCGTGTATCTTTCTCGAGAGAAAAATTCCACGCGAGAGTTGGCTCGCCCGAATTCATTACCTGCCGTTTGAATGCCAATCATGTTACCGCTTTTAAATGCAATTCGCCATGTAAAATCCACAACCTCTGTCTATGTAATTTATATGCCAATCTTTTTATAAATAAATATAATTTGTAAAATACAAGTAGGAAGTTCCGCGTAGTGAATGACGCACAAATTATGCATAGTTTCATTGGTTGATATTATTTCCGTAAACTTTTGAAATAATAAATAAACAATGTTCTCTTTTATACGTATAATATTTTCCAATAATGTTAACTGTAATATATCATATAATATTTATTATTACACTTTAATAAGATCTAATTAAATTTTAATCTTAATGTTATATTAATATTATTTTAATTATAATATATGTTATGTTAATAATTTCTAATAATAATATTATTAATAAAATTATTTCAAAGTTTATGGAAATGTATCAACTGATGGAAATATGCATAGTATCATTCGTTATGCGGAACTTCCTACTTATAATTTACAAATTATTTGATTATATAATCAAATTTTAAGTATACTTATATTGTATTTAGTATATGATATTAATTTTAAATATAATACTGATTTAAATATAATACTGAATATTAATTTTTAATATAATTTTTTAATATATTTTTTTAATATATTACTGATATATATATATATATATATATATATATATATATACTATATATACTATATATAATAATATTTGCAAAGCTAAGACTAATATATGTGTATATGTATATATACATGTGTTAGTCCTAGCTTTGCAAATATTATATCATCATTCCCACGCTCGTTCTCTGATAAATTCTGCATATTCTGAAATATTCTCACGAGCAACGTGGAAAATTATACCGTAATGAGCAACGTGATGCAGTGAATTTCGTAGAAAGGAAATAATAACGGACTGAAAAAAAGAGTTAAACGAACGTGTGCATGGTTTACATTCTGTAGAGTTTTTGTCACACGTAAAGTTTAATAAACTTTCATTGGAAAAATGCATTTTGGGTACAATCTGTTTCACTCATACAAAAATTAATTCGTATCTTCTTTTCGCTTTCGGATGTATCCTACATAACACGATTCCCCGAGGATTTGTATCGAGGTCCTAAATAAACCAAAGTTTATCGTAGCCGCGTTCTCGTTTCGCGGAAAGTACGTACCAGAGTCGCAAAGCTTAAAAGCACATCCGCCGAGAGTGATCATTCAAAGAGAGCTTTGGTTATCCGCGCTTCACGGCCCGCCGCGCCGCTCTCGCGCGCTCACCTTACGCGCGCATCTATGTAGATACTATTTTTACGTCGACGCCCTTTTAGAGTTTCGCGATCGTATTTCCTACGATCTTTTTTTGAAAAGCATCAGCCAGGAGACCGCGGGCATCGTTATCGTTGCACGCGCGTTTGCATTTGCGGGATGCGCGCATCCTATGTCCGGCAGTGACATTTCTTCTATGCTGACTTCTACGGGTCAACGCCGGCGCGCAATATAGAGACGGCTTTCCTCTGTTACTGGCAGTTATATTTAATCGGAGATAGGTAGGATATATGTCAATGGAAGCTGGACTTATTCTAAGCCGTCGGCTTTGTCATATTTTCTCGCGGCGAATCTCTCTTTTCTCACAATCGTATTCGAGGGGAATATTCTGAAATACTACCAGGATCTCTTCGAGTTCACGTTGTTCCACGCGAGTTCCACGAAAGGAGCTTATTGTATTCTGGAATTCTTCGACAACTCGCCCATAAAATTCCGGCTTATCCGCGCGGAATCCGCGGCAAAAGAAAATTTACCCTGGGGAAAGTTACGCCCCGATTTTCGCCCCTGGCTTTCGCGCGCGTCTGACCCTTTCGGTTCGTTTCCACTGCCATGACTTTCACCTCTGCGTTTCGATACTACCCTTTCGCGTCCCCATTCGATGGACCGACCCTTGTCCGTATCTTTACAACCGATCTACATTGTCTCAAGTCCGTTCCGCCCATTCCTACCGAGGAAGTTTATCGCGAGCTTTAACATCGCGTTAATTTTTTTCTTTTACTGGACGAGCCCAGGATCGAAAACGTGCTATTTCCACCTTTCCGACAATAAAAGAATTCGGCCAGAGAGTGCTAGCTACACTCGCACAGCTATCTCCTTGATATCTAACTGTTGTCATTAATTAGGTCCGTCCTCATTTACTCGACTTGAGCACTTCGCGACCGCAAACAAATAGAAACTGAACATACATTTACTTAATAGTTTTTCCCTTTCTTCTCAAATACTTTGCCTCGATAGAATGTTGTAAAACATTCAAGTCAAAGTTTAGATATCAAATTTTTTGATTCTTTTAAAAAGTATAACTATAAATTGAAAACTTATTATTAAAAAAGGAACTATAAATTAAGAAATTAAATTATTTTATTAAAGAAGGATTAGTCGTGAAAAATAAATCTTCAATTTCTCTACTTATTTATTTCATACAATTTGCATATTAAAATGAAACATCCTTTGAAGATCTTACGTTTCAAGAATCATAAAATTCTTTCCATGATACTTTGTCGTCGCTCGCTCTGACTGGCTCATCTCGTACGTGTCTTCCCCTCTTTCCCGAATCTTCCATGCTTCCAGCCTCAGCTGCTGGAAGTTTCTCAGGCTCGAAACTCGGCGAATTAAGTGCTAACTTAACTCGCCCGCGCGAAACTTGATTCAGCGTTTCCGTGTGCGAAACGAAGGCTACGGGCGCACCGACGACGACGAGTCACGTACTGGAACTAATTGCAGTTTTGTAGGGAACCGTGAGATTTCGTCGCACCTCGCGGAATAAAGCTGGAAATTAATTCTCTGAGAATCGCGAAAGTAAACAAAGGCGCGCGCGCAAGATAAATGAGCCAGCGACTCCACTGATCGTTATCTTGACACGTAGGTATATCGATAACGATATGCAAAATGAGACATTATCTTTTCGAGAGATAGGGGTGTCTGTTCTCGCCCTTCAAAATTGTCTCGAGCGGTCGAAGGTTAATCATGATCCTAGAAAGGTCCTCGAAATACACTCGAGGGTCGGACTTCGTCTTCTAGCACTCGATTTTTCGAGCGAGACCAAATTAAACAGTTAAGAGCTCTCACTCCATTTTCGTAACTAAATTGCCACGAAATCAATCCCTCTCGCTCGTGCGTTCGTATCGTCTCTCATGCGCTTTAAGTGGAAGGCGTTTACTCAGAGATTTCGCTCCCCGAGGCGTCTTTGGAGTACCCTATGAAAACGTATCCCTTTCGTGCGTTTCCTTCCTTCCATTCCAAATGCGAAACGCGATGATACCGTGTAAGTGTAGATGAGAGGCGGCATCGCCATACTTGCTGCACGGCACAACCCCTTTCATCGGGAGACGCATAATCATAATGCTATACCTAAATAATGTCGGGTTCCGTTTAAGGCAGTAAATTGCGGTTCCTGTTTCCTTACGTGCCGTCCGTGTGTAGACCGGCATTACCGCAAGCACAAGGACGTGTGTGGGGTATGCGGTTGACCCGAGTATAACGCGCAAAGGCCCGTTACTAAGGGGGAGGAGAAGGTCTTTGAGCTACCGCGAAGCTACCAACGACGAAGAGGTGGAGATGGTGAAGCAGTGCAGTGACAGAGAATAAGGCACTTTCTGGACTAATATGGACAGTTATAATGTTATACTGCTCACATCGCTATCTCCTACGTAGTTGGAGATACTCATACCTTTCACAAATGCGCTCATAAGCTAATCTCTCCGACTGTATTAAATTGTCGCACGCTCGCAGAATCAGATCTGCAATGAAAATAATCAGACGCGATGCGGTTGACAGTTTAGTTCTAATGACTTCATTCCTAAACGGTGCATTACATTAATTCTTTCTTTTAAGCTATCCATTATTTTTAATTAACTAAAAAAAAACGCTACATATTTTATAACGTAATAAATTTTTTTTCTTTTTTTTATTTTAAAAAATAGCACGGAATATGTAATCACGCGATCCAATATATCTATCGTTTTTCTTGTATTGAATGAAAAACCATATGTGCGTATGATGCATAAAATAAGACGTCAAGCATCATCTAGACATTTATCAATTGGTTTTCGTTATCTTCCGCGGCACAACCGGCGCTGTTTTATTCAATGAAAAGAAAGAGAAATAGCGGATACTCTTCTCTCGAACGTGGCAGTAGAGTGCGATGTATACATAGTATATCGACCGATTTCATTGCAAAAGCCGGTGTCCTCCGCGCATGGTTTGTATTCGTGATACGCTCAACCGATCCATTGATTCAATTAAATCCAATGTCACTCTTACGATCATGTTTCCCGCCTCCGTTTCTTTCTCCCATAAGCTCCGCTCTCAACGATTCATGTTAAATCTATAACGATCGAAGTCCATCTTGCGTCTTACCTGAGAGACAGAGTAAAGTACGGAAACGATCACTAAGAACTTGTGTCGTTTTACCGAAGGATGACGTAATCCTCTTCCGTTTAATTGGTGAAACGTGACGGCAGATAATGACGGTGATTCGATCGATGACAAAGACAAAGCGTGAGAATAGCGCTCTATTCCTTCTGGGACATTATCGAGATATCTTTTATCAATTACAGCGGAAAACTACAACTGCTTGATAATTCTACTTCCATCGATAATTAATTTTTTTTGAAACTTATAATAATCTATATAATAATAATAATAATAATAATAATAATAATAATAATAATAATAATAATCTAGATTGCCAGACATTAAAAATAATTCTTAATCATTCCATTTTACGGGGAGAAATAAATTGTAGTCAAGTAATTTTTAAACGATTACACACCGTGACATATTTAATATAGCATACTCAACTCAACTTTGATTGCTTAAAATTTCATAAAAATCAATGTTCTTTTTAATTGAAACATTTTTTTAATTGAAATGGTAGATATTAAAAAATACAATATGGTAAACAAGTATACATCTTTATTAATAAAAAAATTATAATAAAAAAAGGAATTTCGAATATCATTTTTTTTTTTTTTCAAAAATCGTATTAGAAAAACTAAAATAAAAAGCTTCTCATATCATATTCCGAAAATTTTGAATTAAAAAAAAAATGTGCCATAATTCAAAAAATATACGGTAAACTAATAATACATGGCATAAAGAGTACGATCTTTCGATTGTCATTATTTAAAAATTATTTGCTTATAAACTTTGTCTTTTATATCAAAGAAAAAGAGTATTCTTACTAAATCTACCAAATAGATTAATGAACTTTCAAAATTGTAAAAGTATCAACTTTGGAAAGAAAAAATTACAATATTATGCCGAAAAACCGTTTAAAGATTAAATATAAACAATTTAAGAAAAGAAGAAAATAATATAAAAATTTCATATCTAAGAGAGAAAGAGAGAGAGAGAGAGAGAGAGAGAGAGAGAGAAACTTGACGAATTTATTCATAGGTCTAGTGCATGCCGGTATACGCATTAAGTTTTTTTTCATACTTTGTATCCCTCGCGCGTTGCTACCTTCGTAGCGTGACAAACGGCCACTTCCGGCCTCCTCGCCCTTCTCGTACTACTCCTACTCCTCTTCTTTCTCTTCCGCCACCAATCTTGCGGCGGCGGGATTCTTTTGACGTGGGTCGCGAGGATATTCTGGCGCAGATTAAAATATAGATTTTATTGTTTTCCGGGCGTGTCGCGCGCGCTCGCGTACGATTTATACGGCCGTTACTCATGCCGGGCTCGTTCCCCTCTCCGAATCACATATGTATAATAATTCATCCACGATGCGCGTTTTATGAGATCTTCTATTAGATGCCACGCCGCCCCGGCCTGGAGCCGGTAACAAATTCGACGGTCGGACTGCCGATTCGTCTATGCGACGTCGAACCAGAGCGTAAAATCCAGACGATAATGACGACAGGTAGCAGTGTCATAAATCGACTTGGAAATATACGCCAGCAAAGCATGAAATTTTTGAAGAATATTATTCGCACCTCTTTTATATGATTTCCAATATATTGGTGTATCAATGGTACATAATCTTGTTGTGATTATTTAATTATTTAATTCTCTTACTTTTCAGTGTACAATGTAAATATAGGTATAAGATTGAAATTATGTTTCATGAACTACAGACAGGTGAAGTCATTGCACGAGTTGATATCTTGCAGCTTTGTATAGTTATTATTCTCGTAAATTATTCCAGCGTCTTTATATATTTATCGATTTTTTTTTTTTTGCATTTTCCTTTTCACTGATCACTTTCATTATCGATCAGTTTATATGTTCAACACGACAAATAATATCTCGACAAATTATATACTCTGCGGTATAAAAAATTGACAAGTCGGCACATGTAACCGAATCCAATAGCCAATTCAATTAATCGAATTTATTTAGACTGTAGACACGGTCTTGGCGATCGATAGATGCTAGCTCGTTTGAGTATCGGTAATGACGGCGAAAGCATCTGACGTTAAGTCCTGCACTTGCCTAATTAACAAGTACCGCGAGAAGTGGGTTGTCCGGATATATAACAAACCCGAACTTACTGTCGATCTTTCGTCGAACAGCCGAGCTCGTTTGCTTCGATCTGACGTGTACTCGCTGGCTTTATGCCTTGGAGATTCGCTGGCTGGCTCGATTCTGATAGAACGGAATAACTAACTGGCGGAATAGATAATGGCAAGGTCGTCGCCAACTTTTCTGCTATCCGCGTGCACCCGGCACACTGTAATGAAAGAGAGACCATTTCATAATCGACACCCCGCCGAGCTCCTGAACGAGGTGCGATGGCTTCGACTTTAAGGTCTGCGTGCGCTCGCCGTACTCTCGCAATACTCAGCCATCGTCGGTGTGTAACCGTAGCGGCGTACTATGCTAACGGCGAGAGGTTCCACGTCGGCACGCCATTCGACGACGTACGGCAGATCGCGTGCCGAAGGTTACATCGACCAACGACCACCGTCACTCTCCAAGCACAATCGACTCTCTTTGCACTATCCCACTTCTCCGCTACCTCTTCGCATCCATGTCTCTCTTCCTCTGCGTTGGTTTTACTCGGAAAGACCTACACCAACACTCACTTCTTTCTCTCTTCTTTCTTTCTCTTTTTCACTCCTTCTCTTGCTCACTAGCAACCTGGTGCGCATAAGCACCCCTCTCTCGCACGACCGGCAATCTAACTGGCGCTTTATGAGAAAACGCTGAAGAGCTTCTTCGCTGGCGGACGTGCCTCCCGGCTGTTATTACAACAGAAACCACGGCGGCTATGGCGCCCGGTGCGATTAGAAAGGATGGAAGACCGGTCGGAACCGGCACGAGAAATTACACCAATTTATGCGCTCGTACAATCCCGAGGTAAATGGAGACGATTCACCCTCTTTCCTTTCTCTTGTACGTGGTTTGCTTCCTCGCTCCTGTTCTCTCTTTCTCTTTATTTCGCAGTCATTGCTTTCTCCTACGGTAATCTTCCGGAAAGTATCTTTTATATGTCTTGCGTCTTCTTTCGTTTGAATTTTCCTCCCCAGGATGGTCGATATGGCTGGTTGTCAGGGCGCTGCGAGAACGCCATGTCCAATACCGAACGTACCAAGAAAAGCATAAGCTTTCGCGTGGCTAAAGTAGATTACTGGTTTCATGGTCGTGTTCGAACAGCCATGCCACGTAAGGCGCCACCGTACCGCGCCACGCCATGCCACGCCATGCCACACCACGCCATGCCATACCACGCCACGCCATGCTATTCCATGCCATGCCATGTTGGGGGGCTTCCCGACGTGAAATTGGAAACTTTTCGGTTGCGGACCTGGGACTAACCGCACACGCTCTTGAATCCAATTCGAAAAGCGCCGCGAGTCGTTCTTCCTAGCAATTAACCTAAGAGGATTATACACGAGCGTACATACACAGCCTGTCGCGGTGTGTACTGCACGACGGTAGTCCGCTGGAATGAAACTATCACGTGCTCGGTTTCATTGGCCGTTTCAATTTCTGTCACTTTTAAGCGGATTTCGGTGCTCGCCTTATTAAGGCGCACCTACTATCGCTACCAGCGATTCTACTTTCGACGTTACTTCGATAACTTGTGAAATCGGTTACAACGGATATTCTCTGTCTGTAAACTTGTTCGTATAATGAGATTACTAATATCAAAATGATTGAAATGATTATTTTCTTATCTCGAAAATTATTCCTCTAAATATCTGTATTCTATTCAATGTTGAGTATTTTATCAGCCCCTAAATAATCTCCATTATCAAGAATTTCTGTTTAATCATTACATAATTCATCATAATTATCCGTCAATTTATCCTATTCGAATTTTCTTAACGGATGTTCTCTATATTTCTGCCTCTCTATATTTCTGTACGAATATAATAGTTGCCTTATCAGCTCTTAAGAGAGTTTAATTTTGCATTGTCCATCGTGAATGCCATTCAATGAGAAATTGCGTAGCGCACGTGCTAACTTGGAATAACAACGGTCCAACGCAAAAGCTGAACAATCCCCGTCGCTAGGGGGACTATTATTAATTATTGTCTGCTTTGGGGGATTGGAGTAGCACCGCATTTCCCTACGGTGTCTGATAAACATTAGAACAGACGATTGTAGCTTTATGTTCTCTCTCGCTTTCCACGTCGAGTTATTGCGAGTCGGTGTAGGTATAATCGTACACAACTCGAGAATACGCGTTTTAGATCAAAGTATCACATAATAATGATGATTCGCAAGTCAATATTTAATACTTAGCTTTTACCTATAATTATGCACTTGATAATTGCTAAAAATGATAAAGTAAAACTAGTAAAACGAGTATTATTGGACGAATATCTTCCACATAACTCTTTTAATAATTTCTTGAAATTTTCTTACTGGACGAAATTGAGTTTCCTCTATATAAAGTTAGCAATGAAATTAACATACGTAAGAGAACTGGCGTATAACGATGACTACGTCCAGAAGTACGATCGAGGGAAAAGAGCGGAGAATGAAAACGTACAATTTCGTTAGGGGAGGAGGACCGTAACGGCAATGAATGCGAGTCGGTGATTCTTGGCCATTAGAGGAGGCTCTAATTGCCGAGTATTTAAAAACAAGGTCTTCCTCTTTATTCGTTCCGGAGCGCTTTCTTAACCAAGGGTGGGAGAACGGGATTGCCTGCCCGTGAGAACTCGTAGAGGTAAAATGGTCACGGCGCTCACTAAGTGCGGGTTGCATGCGCGCTCGCACTGCAGCTGCAGATACTCGAAACGAGAATGTAGGAGTATATCGCCGTTGTTGCCGGTAGCATTTGTAAACTAGCTTTTGATAGCGCTACGAAATGGCGTGGCTGGAAGTTTCGTGCTATTCTTCCTTTTCTTTCCTTTCTTGCTTTTTCGCCTTCTGTCCTTTTTCTTTCAGCGCAATCCATTCTCTCTCTCTCTCTCTCTCTCTCTTTCTCTCTCTCTTCCCCCTCCTCTCTCTGTCTGTCTGTCCATCTCCTTGCCCTATCTCTTTCTCAGTCGCTATTACACTTTCAGCTCGCTTCTCCTCCTCCTACAAGTTCAACGGAATCCGCCCCTGAATCCGACCAACGAGGAAATAACTGACGCTTCGTAAGTCTCTTCCGGAATATCCGCTGCCCGCTGCCGCCGCCGCTGCATTCCCCGCCCCTCACCGAATAGGTTGTTCCCGGTTCTTTTTAGCCCGGGCTTCTTCAAAGCAATCGCGCCTCGTTCTTTTTTGCTAATGCGCTGCTCTATTTCGCTCTTTGCCAGTAGTCTGAAAACTGCCGGTTGTCTCAGTCACGGTTGCTTCTCTGTTACGTTTTCTTTTTTCTTTTCTTTTTGTCTTCATCTTCCAAAGTCGTTACGTTCATTATACACGCATACGAAGCCAGCCGCAATAATTGAATGCAACTCTTTCTACCGTGGTTATCGTAAATCGCATCTGTGCTTGCGCACTAAGTATCCCCAAGTAAATATTTATCTGTACCGTGACAATTATCAAGTTGAAATTTCTCTTCTTCCTTCTCTTTTCCGTCGTAGATGATTATTTCGTTCATTCTCGCGTTTTCTCGCGAGATACCCGAGAAAAGAGGGACAGTTGACCCGACCGTAAACGTTAAGGCAAGCATGAGCTCACCATTTGGCAGCGGGGATGAAAAACGTTCTGGCAACCCTTCCTCATATGTAAATCCACGGTGGGAGACGAATGTGTGTCTACCCATACCTATCTCGGGTTGGATTCGCGACGCATCAGGCACCACCACACTCCACGCCATCGCATCTACCTCGATCTCCGTTCATTCGTCGGTCGAGTTTGTCCACACGCAAACAGACCCATTCCTCGCCGTCGCAACCAAATCTCTACAGAGCGAATGGCACCAAAGAGAGGAGTGTCGCCATTGGCGATTGCCAGTCGAATATTTGACAATCATGGGTGCGCTTGAATGCACTTATTAACACGAGGTGATGCCAACGTGTTTGAATGGAGAATTTGTATCAACATGTAATCACAAGATTACATGTTATATTTATTGTTATAGGGTAAAGTTACCTATTATGGAATGTGAGATAGCGAGGTTCTGCTAAATAAGCGCATGTGATTGGTTCTACCAATCATGAACTTATTATTCTTGAAATAAAATCTATTTAGTAGAAAATATATTGGATAATGTGTAATCGTTATAAAAAAAGAGTGAAATTATTGTCAAATTTTTTTTGAAATGATTCTTTGAACCTCATATTAGGCACCTTTATTCTATATCGTGTGAAAAGTGTTATATTTTACACTTCTCATACGTTATGCATGTAGAAATCGACGTTTGCCATAAATGTACTGGAAAAAAGAAATCTATTTTTCATTTCAGATATTTTTTTACATATTTTTTTATATGTTTGAAATATATCGAAATGCGCCAGTAGTAGCCAATGTCTCTTCAGCGAAGATAAATTCAGATCGCTCAGAGTTCAACTCCCTTTTTCCCGCTATCGAAGGGAAGGGTGATTTTGATTGGGTGAATTGATTTATCGACGGACAACGGATGGTCCAGTCTTGCCTGGTGGGTGAATAAGGATGCGATCGAAAATAAAATCTCAACGTGATCGATATAAACGGCATCATCTGGTAAAATCTGTTTCGAGGATATGTCCACCTTTTCTTATGGTTCGCTTACCATGACATCGTCATCAAGGAAGAGAGGAACAAGTATCTTACTATCTTTCGATTTTAGGTAGAGATAAGACTTGTTTACTGGTTGCACACAATTTTGCCGCGATGTCGAAGTCGCGATGTACTTTGCTGGACTTTGACTGTAAAAGGGATTCTCGCGCACACTGTTTGTCGAAGCGAAGTTCGCAGTAGGATGTTGGAATTTACCGAAGGTTTCACAGAGGCGAGAGGAACGTTGCCACTTGGCAACCACGTCCGACACTCGGGCATGCCTTAGGGATACTGCTCGTCCGTTTCATGGCAATTGTACACATTTCAACTTGTGATGACCTATAAATTTCAGGGAAAGATATTTCTTACGAGCGTAATAATCGTGGTATTTTCTATTGCTTGATACCGCTTCTAACCTCCATTTTTTCGCTTCCAAATAATCTTTGAGCTATCTTTCAGTATGATAAGTACGCGAAATTTCTTAAATTCTACTCTTTATTTTTATTTTTTATTTTAGCTTCTGAGTTACCTTTTTATAAGATCTCGAGACTTTGTTACCCTTAGTGTAGTGTACGATTGGGTCATTCGTATTTTGAACATTTTATTTCTTCAAAATTATTAGAAGCATTAAAGTAATTAGTTATAACATTTATATTTTTTTAATATAATCTTACAGATATTTTCTAAAAATATTAAAATTATATATGTAATAATCACTTTATTTTTGTATATTATAAAGTGACAAAAATTGATGTATGTAAAGGACTGAAAAATCATCGTCTGTAAACAACAAAAAAAGAGATCCAAATATCTTCTTCTGATATTTATGAGCTTCATATTGGGTTGTCCGAAAAGTTCGTGCCGACTAATTTATATAATTTAATAAATGTATACTAAAATTTAAATCTTCTGCGTTTCAATATTCCCTCAATATCGGCACAAACTTCCAGACAACTCAATATAATATATTGTTTTATAGACGAAATTAAGGGACACGTATTTTTTTTATATGTGCCCTATCGCACTTTTTAAGATCAAAACATATCTTAGAAAAAATTTTAGAAAAAAAGATTTTTATTTTTCGAAGTGAATATAGTTGAAATTATAAAAAATAAAAAAAATGTTTGAAATAAAAGTTAAATATTTTTATATATGAATACTTTATAATAATAATTAAAAAAATTTTGTTTAAATAATTTTTTACTCATAAAAATAAAATTTTAAAATTTTAAATTATTGTTATTAAGTTAAGTCTTGAAACCATTCAACTTCTATTTTAAATATCTTTTTCTATCTCTGATTTCGACAATTCGCTTTGAAAGAAAAAAAAATCAATATTTTTCTAAGGAGTGTTTTCCTCAAAAATGCGATAGCACGTATAAAATGTCCCTTATTTAGGTCTATAAAACAACGTATTAAAAACTTATCAACTTCGGAGGGATTGGTTTGGATTTCTTCCCTTGTAAGAAATAATCTAAGATTAACTGAAAAATACATTATCAGAAATTTTATGTTATAAATTGCCTTCAAATAAGCCATCGTTTTCTGGAAATCGACATTGTAAGGAAAAAGCATTCTCGAGAGATTGGTCGGTCGACATTATTCTCGATCGTATCTCTGAGCGCTTGTCTCCTTCCCCTCCCCCCCCCGTGAACCAGCTGAATATACCATTAAATTTGATCATGGCTAGGGCGTGTCATAAAATTTATATCCGTTCGAACTGATGTCGCTCAGTAGATGACGCCACGAAATCCTAAGATGATAAGATGCGTAAAAACTTATTCGTCGACAGAATGATTCTTCACATATCTTTTTGTCATCTCTTTGAATGTTAATAAAAGGAAATATGTTTTGCCACTTTGTGTGCTAATATCCGGCGTCTTTAATACTTGATACAAGTTGTTAAAAATCTCACTTTGCCATAAGCATGAAGATGCGAGATTGAGTCGAAGAAACTCGTTCGCTATCGTGTAATGGAATTCCACGTTCTTTACTTTCGAAACACGTATTCCGAATGTATATGCATTGGAACGGCTACGTATGCCTGCCGAAGAATGAGAAGGTATATAGACTCGCAGAGCAGAAATGGGGATAAGAGGGTGGTTGAAGGGTGAGAGACTGAAACGAAGCCGAAATGACTTTCCATCGTTCTTCCTTAACCTCATCTACCTCATCGATGCGCCCGATCGAAACGTGGCTATAAACCTCGTCGTAAGTATAAGCATAATGGCAATTCTTCGCGAGGAAAATGAGAGTGGTAATGCGAAAGGGGGCGTTTGATGTGGTTAAAAGTAGAAGGGAGTCGAATGCGAACGGGAGAATTACGTTTCCGAATGACCGTTCTCGGTAGACTTTCCAGGATCATATGGAACCGATTGCGGCTTGCGTGTGCCGCGTGCGTCGATCCAAACGAAGATTAATGTCGGCGAAAGAGCAATTTTCCATTTTGCTTGTGAACTTGATGGGTTTACGCGAATTGCCAGTTTACCGAGTGCCCTGACGGGAACGGATAATTTTGGAACTGGGAAATTTTGTTCTTGCAAAACCGTATAATTGCGGAAAAACGGAAACCAGAATTAATCCAGAGAGCGACCGAGGAACGTATATCTGAACGCACAAATAGATCTACCACATGACCGAGTTCAGCTTGCGAGCGGAAGCGGCGTCACATATCCGGCTTCTGCGAACTAAGTTCGTCTCCCATCCACCGCGCGAACCGGTTTACCTATCCTCTCGTTCTCCAACGAATCCTCCCAGTACGTCACCTCGACCCTATCCATCCATCTATCCATCTAGCCATCCATTTATTCATCCGTCCGTCCGCCCGTCCAGCCATCCGCGTGTTAGTCGGTGCGGTGAAATCTCACGAACGCAATTATCAACCGCGGAAACAAGCGACTCTCGCTGGTGATAGAAGATCCCGATTACTTCCGTTAATTAATATCGTTGCAGGAACGTTTTACATTTATTCTCGAATCGATTCTGTCGCCTTGCATCGGTTACATACACATTTCTTCTTCCTCTTATTTCATTTGGTGCGATTTCCGCTATCGAAGATTCGCTCTTTTTTCCCCTTTTTTACGTTCATATAACCGTTGTTATTATATTATTGCGTGAATCCATCTTCGTTATGCGACGTAATTGCTAAATTTAAATTGAAACTGAACAATGTAAACGCCAGTAACGTGTGAAAATTTTTTTCCCCATAAAGTTAAAAATGTGAAAATTTGAAGAACGTATACCGATTTGGTTCACGAGTTCAATCTGTGGGGAATTCAGTACGATCAATTTTCATTTCATTTTTCATTTGGCCAAAGTGCACCGTGATAAATTCCAATCAGGCGAGCGTACATTTTTATCCAGAATGTGCGATATGACGTTATTGCGGCTAGAATTTCAATAATTGGTCGATTTACCATTTTTTTAAATATTTTTACTTATACATATTTAACTGTGAATTCAGTGGATTATGTAACTCGTCAATCATGACACGAACGTGTTTTGCATTAAACAACATTGTATATACATAAAAAAAAAGAGATGAATTTTTATGACATGATACTTCATCTATGTTATTTAACAGCCAAATTACTTTTCGGATCTAATATTTATCCATCTATATATAGAGGAAAGTATTGCGTGCGAGTAGAATTGAAAAATTTATTAATTCCGGTACTTTCAAGCGCATTGCTTGAATCTCACGTAGCGTGCAGACATGGAGCACTATTTATGGAGGGATTTTTCAAGGAACTCCTTCATGCGCAGATATATTTGCACCTTTCCTTTTTTATTTCAATAATTAAAATCCGTGTGTTAAAGACACAAGAACCGATGTTCCGACTTTTTCATCGCGTTCGCCGCACTCATTCTTTTAGCATGAGAGCATATTTGTATTCAATACGATAAATATGTACTCATGCGCGTAGACGTGCATCAGCATGATGGCAGACATCCGTATCTAACGAACTGACGTGGAGCTACATTCGTGCAGTATCGGTATACCATGGCTATAGCCTTTCTCCGGCATGAAGAGCGACATCGGTTCAAACCATATTGCATCCTTTACGCAAATCGCGTAACCTAATGCGCCCCAACTGTAACGAGGATGTACCCGTTAACTCTGACCGTAATTTAGCGACGCGGTCGTAATCCCAGAAATATATACGCGAATTCGCAGTTAAATGTGCGTCGTTGTGGAATAACTCGTTTCTTCCGGTTCTGCAGTCTCTTGAGCTGATATATGCACTCTGTATTTATTACATCGACAATTAATTGTAAATTTTTTTGTATCTACAAAATAAATTAAATATCCACACATGAAATATTATTTTGTTTTTTCGCATAAATAGAAACAAACGTGGATATCAATAAAATAAAAATGTATATCCGAATGTACACGTTTTTTATTTTATTAATATCTACATTGTTTCTATTTATGCGAAAAGACAAAATAATATTTGCACAACTACAATTTTGTTTATACGAATTTTATGAAGACTTATTATAAAAGTTATCACAGATTTATCATGAATAGTAAGTAGGACAATAGCGATTAGAATAATTTATTTAAACGTTCATTAAAGTTTCGAAGTGTACTCCGTATGAAATTACGCGAATTACCGACCTATATACTCATTTAATCGGTACTGTTAAACGCATGTGCGGGAGAGCGCGCGCGAAAGCTTCCTGGTCCGTCGATGGTGAGTAAGCCGGTTGCTTTTGTGGCGCGGAATATTAGTCCATTAATGTCGGCCATTATGCTCGCATGGCCGAACAGTCGACAATACGTCAAGGGTTCGACTCCGCCACAATACGGCAATAATCGAGCTTTCTCCTTCTCTTCGTCTTCGCAAGCTCTCAAATACGTAGATGCGTGCATATACAGCGAAGCAATTCTGTTCAGATTCATCCAGGACGTTCCATCACGTACAATGTGCTCATACATGAACACACGCACATTCGGACTCAACAATCACGTTGGAAAACGCGCTTTAAAGGACTTATTGAAATCCCTCGCTCGTCGTCGAGAAACCAGGAAAATCATGATATGGTGCGCTTGCTATGTTCTCCTTCCCCTTGGTCAGACTCCCCATCGTGCTTTCCTTTCCTAGCTCTCGTAAATGCCCGGAAATGTCTTGTCCGCCTTCTCGAATAAGGTTAAAGTCCGATTATGTACCGTGGACAATATCTCCGCCGTCTAGTTTGCATTCCCCAACTAAACGGCCATTCGCGGTCCGTCGAGCACTGTTTTGGGACTGGTGCGTTCTGCTGAAGGAGTCGGTAGATGCAGGACACGTCGCGGAGGAATCGCGAAGGAGGAAAAGGGAGAGAGGGAGAAAGACAAGTCGAAACGTTCCCGTCTAAGCCATCGAGAGACGAATGAAGAGTTTCTTTCTTGAATTCCTGCATGATTTTAGTAGTTTCCTTCGCATAGTTATTCCAATTGTTTGAACTGCGAATAGTTGGATTTTGATAATAAAAATCTTCACTATTTCTTTGTTTGCAAAGAAACGTGAAGCAATTACAAGTTTAATCCTTAAGATTAGAAGTTTTATTCACTAAAGAGACCAAGCTAATAAATTAGTATGAAAATAAAATGATGAAAAATTTAATATTTAATTAATATATTTAATTAATATATTTAATTAATATATTTAATTAATATAGTAGAAGAGTTAGAATAGGAGTAAAGAATAGGATTATTGAAAAGTAAAATATCATAATCTTAGATTTTACACAAAAAATATAATATTAATCTAAAGAATAGAAACGATTAATGATGTTTAGTATTTCTAGTGTTAAATGACATACTGTACGATAACATTTTGATATAGCATACTCAACTCATTGCTTATAATTTTCATAAAAAAAATAAACATATCGTAAAAATTTTATTTTTAATTGAAATGGTAAACATTAAAGAACATAACAGTATCTTTATGAACCTTTATATTTTTTTACTGGACAGATTTTTTTATTAACATTTGTATTTATATTATTTTTGGGATGGCGATTACAAATCTAGAATTAAATTTTGGAAATTCAAAATGACAGATTTACTGTATGCCAGAATAATTTTTTGCATCAGTGATTATTTTCACTATATTTAGTATTAAATTAATGTTAAATACATTTTTTGTTATGTAGATTGTGCGAGATATGCTATAACGAATACGTCACTTTTTATTTTTAAAATTTTACTCAAGATTCTTGAAATTGAATCGAATCATATAATCAAATCGTATAAAAATATAAAATCTTGTATAATTACAGAAAAGAAAAGTTGAAAAATATTTAATGAATGTATCTATTAATAATATGAATGTATCATATTAAACTTTGCTTTTTTATTGATTTCTTTACATTTATTAATAATTAATGTAAAAAATAAGTTTTATAAAATATTTTTATAAATATTTATATATTGTGTATATATATATATATATATATATATATATATAAAATCGCTTTTTTTTTTAAGAAAAACAATTTTTACACATTCAAGATTTTTTTTCAAAAAAAATGAGCACATAAAAAATTCTCTGTGTTATATATTATAAATTAAAGTGCGTTTAAATTTATAGATTTCTTTAGTTTCTCTCTCTAAGCAGCCCAAAGAATTGCGTTTTTTAGTTTTAATTTGTTTATAATTAAAAGTATATTACTTAATTGATTAAAATCTCACTAGAAAATAGATAATTTAAGATATAATATATAATAATTTAGGAGTATATATAGAACTATTAAAAAGATTAACAAGAAAAAGATGGATGGGACATGTATATCACTGTTCCTAGGATTAAATAAAAAAATTATAAACAATGGAAAAAATATTAGAAAAATATTGAAAAAATTTTTGTATATTGAAAAAACATTTAAAGATTATGATTTTGTTGATAACGCTTTAAATTTAAAAGACTTTAGTATAAATGATACTTAATTTATGCCTTTCACTCTCCTCTGCATGAATTAAATTTTCATTTTCTACATCAAATAGAATGATTTCACAAACGATTCATGAGCAACAAACAAGTTAGTAGCCAGCGACACGTTTTTGACCTGGCGGTTACACGCGTGCGCACCACTGTTTTCATTAAGCCATCGAAAATGTTTGCTTGGCTCAACGTCAAAGCACCTTTGGGATCTGCGGCCGCATCGTCTGCGTTTCTGTCCCTGTCTTTCTGTCCTGTCCTTTGTTGCTCTTGTTCGCTCATTTTCACTATGTGCGTATTACATGTACACGAGAGTTTCATGACACTCTGTAAGCACAGTAGAAAGCATGGTGTCCATCTTTCTGCTTTGTTAAGCTTACCTAAGGGCGATTATAGAGATGGAAATTTACCTAACCATATATCTTAACCGTAATATTTGGCATCTGTCCTATGCTATTTGAGCGTTGATTCCTTTATCATTTATTACATCTTTATAATTCCAAATAGAATATTTCTTTTCCAAAAAAAGAAACAGTTCATAATATTCGGAGAGACAAATTGAATATTTTTTTTTAATGTAAAAATTTCACAATATTTTCAACGCGAATATTACTTTACACTGATATTGCATCTTCCTTCTACGTGTAAATGCTACTTTAAAACGTACACATAGTGTACGCTGCGAAATACATCGTAAATAAATCCTTTTCGAGTCGCCTTACCGGCTTGACCAAGATTTATAGTGAAGACGTAATTATGTGGCGATATAATGAAGCGTATCCGGCGTGTATAGCGAGAACGATTCACGGCGTGGTGATAGGATAAGAAGAGACCTTTCGTGTCCGACTTAAAACTCATGAGAACTACCTTCATCCAATTAAGGTATCATCCTGCCTTCAGGCGCGGGCGTTTTCATTGCGATGGTGGTCGCGGAGGGGTAGAGAAAGACAGAGGGGCCTCGAGAGGGTACTGAAAAGCGCTCATGCGCGTAGATATTGTAGAGATCTACAATAATGATCCCGCAAATCTTCGTTACGCGTTTAAGTCGCGAAAATTCTTCATTTAGTCGCGCAATTCCATTTTATCCTGTCAGGCGAATAATTTTAAAATAATTCCGTCGTGATCAAAGGATGAAGGCAACGTGAGGCAACTTTTATTCGGTCGATCGCGTGCTCTCACGAAATAATTTATCCGGAAGCACGCATTTGTTGCTAAGACGTTCATGCCCGCGAGTTTCGAGACTTCATGCAAGTTTACAGATGAGCGAAATCTCGCTTTATGAGTAATTCCCGGGAAATCTCTTTAATCTCTTTTGTTTCAGAGGAAAAATGTAAAATTATAATGAAAACGACATTCAACAGTTATAAAGAAATACGGTCTTCATTTACAAAAATTAGCTGTTTCCATGTCGGTGAATTATTGCAGTCGCGAGAAATAGATACTAATCAGCATTCGCCTGAGGTAAGACGAAGAATTCGATCATCCAGTTCTCGTGCTGAAATTGCGCTTGCTTTCCGTGTGCTCGCGCACATTACTTATCATTACAGCATCTGCGCGGATTATCCGGGCTACACAAATATCTCCAAGGTATATAATTAGCAAGTTATACGCGTCGCCGGGAGCGCGCGGAGCGCGCTCGGAACGATTAAATTTTGCAGGAGGTGTGAAAAGCTCGCTCTTAAAGAAAGTCTAACTTAATATATAAGCCGCTAGTTGGCGGCCAGCTCTTTCTCTCCTTCTTTTAAACTGCTGCTATCTTCTATCGTTCCGTTCTTCGTCTTATCTCTTTAATATTTCAAACCTCGAATTAATTCTCATTCTCTTATCATATTTATTTTTCTCGTGCGCTCGATCCATGATTTTCCACAAGGCGAGATCGTGTGCAGAGAATTCACCCAGAGGGAGAGAAGGGTGTGTAGATTGCGAGAAAGAGGGATGGAGGAGAAGGAGGCAACTGCGCCAAGTAAGAGTCGATAGCAAGAAGGTCGATGGCAGTAGTGGCGGCGGCGGTGGCGACGACGGAGAGGAGAGAAGCCGGGGGCCGCGTAACCAGGAGAACCACCCTCATAAATATTCACGATGAAATCTACCCCTCGATAATAACGGGCCCCGAAATATACGCGCGAAGCGCGCAGTATCTGATAGGGATAGCACCACCCGGACGACCGCGCCCCGCTTAAACCCCTAGGGTGTATTAAGTACCAACATAGAATGTTCCGCTTTCACTTAGACCCCGTCCTGTGTTTCGTCGTGTAGCATCATGTCCTCCATATCGCCGCCCGTTATGTTTCCGATATTGCTGATTCGCGCAATTTTCGCGACTGACGAAAATTCGTAAACGACACGCGTGTATCGCGCGCCCCAGCACGCCGACAAGTTGGCCAGACGGGATTTACGATTCTATTTGTTCTGCCGTCGCGTCTATGAGCGGTCAGCGCCCGTACGAGAGGAGAATTGATAAAAATGTTCATGGATTATTTGCGGACGAGCGGACACAAAACGCCATTCTTTTACCTGTCTCGATTCTCCCCAGGCATGCTTTTATTCTCCCGTCGTCGTTCCTCCCTCCTTTAGCTCTATTTCCTCATCTCTGAATGTAACTCTTCTTTTCTATCCACTTTATGTTTAACATTGACGAACTTTCCCTTATTTCCCCTTCCTGTTTCGATTTATACTATTCTTTTTCCTCCGTTGACAATGTTCACTTCTTTAGCCAAAAGTACAATATATCGTGAAACGAGACTATATATCCGACCAGGAAATCGCCTTGGTTTCGTCAAAGTCGAATATACTGGAGAAAATCGAAGTAGCCCTTACAAAAAAGGGAGAAACGAAGGTGAAGCCTTGGGCGCTCCTAGAGGGCTCGCTTTCCTCCCGTAGCCTTTGTACTTGTCAACCTGATTCGATTCCTACGTTCTTTTCCAAGAAACGGACTGTGGATAAAAATCCTCTTTGACGAGATATTGCAGGAAACATTACATCGCGCTACACTGATGTTAAACAAAATCTTCACTTACACGAGGACGGCACTCGCACAGCGAGAGCACTAAAAGTTCGTATAGTTTTATAAAGCCAATTATAAATTTTATTCAGCATAAATAATATAACGAATTTCGTATTAAAAAAAAAACTCATTGTTAATTTTGTGTAACTTGTGTATTATAAATACGATTTATGTTCTTATTACGTCTTTTATTCTTCGAAATCGTGGTAAACTCATTTGGAATCTTGTGACTGTTACAACATTGTTTCCCTTTAGTCTAATTCGATTTACCTCTGCCTACGGATGTATGAACAAAATCTATATCCAATTCGAATAACCTCGTATTTCCTTTTCGATATTCTCTTCATCCCTACGCTCTGTGCGCGCGTATGTGCGTATCTCGTGTGTGGAACTGGTCGATAGTATCGGCGCGAACTCGCATCTTTCTACCATCCAGTCACCACGTCCGTCCGGAAATCCAACCTCGTTCGCTCCACTTCTGTCTGGTCGCTGCGTCCAAATGAGATTTTCCATCGACCAACCAACATGCTCCTTCCGCACTTCTGCCTCAGAAGGGAAAGAAATATTTCGCCTTGACATAAAGACGCGCTTTTCAAGGAGCGACAAGACCTCGTCTGACGTCGCAGGAGAATACATATACACTTCTGTATACTGTAACTGAAACCGCTCGCTAGAATTCCATTTTCATTGCACATGCAATGTCCCCACTTATCGCGCTCTCACGTTACGTTCTAGCCATTATCGTCTCCTATCTCGCGGACAATTGAAAAGTATTTTACGCCGCGTTTCTCGTAAAGAAATAGCCATCTCGCAAATCATAATTAGAGAACAAATTTCCGTTTAATTTAAGCCAATTTGTGGTGAAATTGAAGACAAACGCGTGAATGAAAGTTAAAAAAAAATCTTGAATATTTCAATTAACGTAGAAAATGAAAGAAGATGAAAAAGAAAGGAGAATTTGTATCAGTCGTATGGTACGTGATTACATGAGAAATGTGTGGAATTTCAGTATACATGTGCTAGTCTTCTGACTTTTCTTTCCAGTCTCTCTTGCCTCTTATTTCTGCGAGTGCTAAAGCACCTTTTATTCTCGATCTCGTTACGCATGCAAAGCTCTCCGAAGTTTTCATTTCTTGTCTTGTTTCTCTTGTATAGTCGTAGTTAGCTCGACGTTTCACAGATTTAAAAAACAATTTAGTTATCAATATGTTTATTGATTTTCGTGAATATTGATAACGTTACAAATAATACACATTAAGCATTCACTATTATATGGGGATGGATTAACGAATAATAATATAATATGTCTATTGATCCTAGTAATTGTTTAATATAATTTTCAATTAATTCCAGCGAGATTACTGGCGTATTTCGTGTGGTCGGATTTCATTGTATATAGAAGAACGACATTTCAAACATTCTAAAGAATATAAGTGAAAGTTAAATATAAAATAAAAATTCTAACGAAAATAATTGAGAAACTGTTGCGATCCTTATTACTTAATGTGAAAGATTGAGCTATCAATCTCCAATGTCCTATGACGTTATGATACGTGAAGATGAACAAAGTTTTTTTTTTATTAATAGTTCAGAACAGTCTGCGAAAGTGCACTAATTGGCCTGATTTCGTTTGTTGTACGAGAAAAAAAATGTGTATCATTTGTGGAACGTGTAGGCACCTAGTAACTTACTCCGCGAAAGTTTTAAATTTACACAACTTGGCAAACTTCTAAACCTTCCGAAAGTTCGGAGGGGGGCAACTTTTGCGGGCATAAAATATCAACTGGAAAGTTGCCAGCTAAAAGAATATTTCGCAATATCTTAAGGAATTCCGCGTTCGCATATCGCGTGCCGCGTGACATCCTTTTAGCATCCACGCGAGAAGTTCACGTTCATCCTTTGGACCGCGTGTTATCTGAGATATCATTTGCCGTTAAAAAGCCGGTATTTCGAGAACGGTTGATGCATTCCGGTTTCGGTGAGACAACGAGCAGCTGCAAGCAGCTTGGAGGGAACCGGCCAGAATCCCAGTGTTGGAATCCACGTATGTGGTGACGCAAAAAATGGCGGTCCGCTTCCTGGCACGAAGATCGACAAAACGCGAAACAGACGACGACGGTGAGGATGCCACGGCAGAGAACTAAAGCCGGATCCTTCTTGCTACCTTCGCTAGGGCGGTCGCATTACTGGCGGCCGACAAAACCACCGTCTGTCACAGTAAATACTCACCGTATGCATACCAGGGCATCTTGTGAATCCTCCCGTTGCGAACTGCTCGCGTGAGTATTCAGCGCTAGAGTGAATTATCCATTTCACGAGCTTGGAATTTTCAATCGCCAAATTCAATTTAATTGTCTTGCACCCAGGAAATCGAAGATTATCCTACGGTTATTTTGCCTTACAAAATAATTGCTAGAAAATTATCCTTGGAACTACCTATTGTCAGTCAATTTAAGAATAGAGAATATAAAATTGCTTTATCATTTATATCTTTTTAACTTTCATAAAATATTATACGTAAGAAATTTTAATAAATACAATAAAAAATATTTAGACAAGAAAAGTGCACGATGTCTTCTCGTTCATACAATTAAGTTTTTTATACTTATACCAATCAAAATTAAAAATTGTATACAAATATAAAAGAGTGTTTTAAAATCATATCAGGAAAGTTTTATAAGACAAGCGGGATTTATTGAAATAAGAATACGCGATATAACATCTTCTTTGCAACGAGATAGATAACGAATATCTTGAACATGTTTAATAGAACATTATAAAGGAAAAGGAAGGAAAGGAAAAAATAGCATTTGAACTTTATCGCGACGGGATTTTCTGTCTACCTAGAACTATCGAAGGTTCTCAATTTTGCGGGGCGGAGCAGCGACAAGCACGATCCGGTCTTCCCGAAGAATCAGAAAAGTCGCACCACCTCGAAGAACTTCCGGTAAAACTTGGCGAAAATTACCTAGAGATCGAGCGTGTTCATGGTAGCGGAAAAGGGAACGCCGTGGCGATCTTTTTTCCCGTAGAACTTTTCTTCCATTGATTACGGCGTGCCGATGTCGCGGGCGTTGTAACTTCGTCGCTTTCTTGTTAAAAAGGTCTTCAAATATTTTATTGTGAGAAGCACGAAAAACCTCTGCAGGAATGAAAGAAGACTTATTTCATTCGCGGAATTACGATCAAATTCGATTTTATCACAATTGATAACAATCGTGCTGTATGAAAAAGGAAACTATATTTGCGTAAAGAATTTTATTACGTTATCATGTACAATTAGAGCATCGTTGTATCTCGAAACACAGATTTAACAATGTGATATAATATTTATATTTTGACTTAATTATTTTAACCTTGCAGTACACGCGATTAGATTATTTTGTACATTTCTTCTCTTTCAAATGTTAGTAGTAAAAAATATTTTACATAATGATCGGTATTCATAATTTATTCTTATTTTAAGATCGTCTTAAGTAACATCTTAAGACGATCTGTGCTAATACTCTGTGATTGGCTTATGACATCTCAATACTGTACTTAAGATTGTTTTAAATATAAGAACTAACTGAATATTGATCTCTGTGCTTTTCTTTTTTTTTTTTTAATACACTTTACGAATACTTTTTAAAGATGTTAAAGTATATGTAAGAATTATATAATAATTTGTATATACTTTTAAAATAATGAAGATTAACTTCCGAGACACGTACAACTCATTGTATTCAGTAAAGAATCGGAAAATCATTGCATATATCAAGGATTAAAGCTTAAAGCAGTGACGCGACACGCAAGAAATTGGTTTGCAATTGATACCACTACGTGAACTAAATTCTACTGTATATCACAACGCAACAAAAAAATACTTCGATGCACCGAGATCCATAAGCATGATACGACCACCACCCTTAACTGAGCTCAACCCCAATCTACCTACGTGCCGATTTACTATCGGTTTGCACAACCTCGCTCTCAGTTACCTTCACATTCGCCCTCTCATGTACCTTCCACCATACACACAACTCCAGCAATCGGTGGCGAAAGTCCCTGTAGAATGGTGCATACGAGAGCGAGCACAACGTCCGTAATGTTCTCTACAACGAAGATGTTATCGGAAAGACAATGCACACATAAATGAGATAACGTATAATTTGTATTAATGTATAGAATCATCGACAATTATTAAAATAAAACATAATTTTATTCAAAATTAAGTAAAAATCGACAAATGAGATTAAATTACACAGCAAAAAATGTTATATTTGATCGAGGCAATTTTTTGTGTCTAATAATATTTTTTGTATTGTAATTTTAATATTTATACAATTTCTAGTTCAAACTATAATTACTATAATTATTTGTCAGTCTTCAAACACAGTCATAAGCCAATCACAGAGTATCAGCACAGCTCGTCTTAAGACGTTACTTAAGACGATTTTAAAATAAGAATAAATTATGAATACTGACCATTATGTAAAATATTTTTTACTACTAACATTTGAAAGAGAAGAAATATACAAAATAATCTAATCGCGTGTACTGCAAGGTTAAAATAATTAAGTCAAAATATAAATATTATATCACATTGTTCAAATCTGTGTTTCGAGTTACAACGATGCTCTAATTGTACATGATAACGTAATAAAATTCTTTACGCAAATATAGTTTCCTTTTTCATACAGCACGATTGTTATCAATTGTGATAAAATCGAATTTGATCGTAATTCCGCGAATAAAATAAGTGTTCTAAACTGAAGCTAGTAGTAATATCATAAATTAAATTGGAAAGCAATTTAATATTATTAATGCAAATAAGCATTTTAAAACTTGTAAATAATTTATTGCAAAAAATATTATTTCAGCTGAAACTCGAACCTGAATCTCTCGAATTTCATGCGGGCGTCCTCCCTATTCGACCATCGAGGCATATAATTTTATTCAGATTAATGAACTGAGAGGAAAAGAACGTCCAAGATATATAGGTACCAAAAAATACTAGAAAATTCGATTAAATCTATAAATGAAAAAAGAGAAACTTCATCTATAATATTGTGATGAAATTTTGATAATTAGAATATAGAAAAATGAATCTTCATTGAAATAATTTTTATATTCAGCAAAAATGTTAAAATTAACACAAAATGTTAATTTTAATATTTTTGCATGTCTCAGAAAATTTACTATACATCTTTAAGTTAAAATTAATATTTTATTTTTTATAATATAGAACACTGTCAAAACTTTTTGCAATATTGTTCTTCATACTTGACATTTTTATGTAATTATTTTGATGGTTCAACAAAATTATTTTTAGATCTGTATTTATATATAACTAAATTTTTAGATACTTCAGCAAAATCGTTCTTTCTGTCTATCAAATGATACAGTAGATATAACATATACACTAACGGGTAGGATAGTACGAGATACACAATATGGTTTAATAGATACGGATAATCGAAATGTCCAATAGAGCTCGATTTACGGGTGAGCAAGTTTCTACAAAACATTCCCATATCCTTTCGCACAAGCTTAACCTCTTTCCTTTCCTG
Organism: Atta cephalotes; assembly: GCF_000143395.1. Taxonomy (NCBI): domain Eukaryota; kingdom Metazoa; phylum Arthropoda; class Insecta; order Hymenoptera; family Formicidae; genus Atta; species Atta cephalotes. Next base: position 5,888,068 of record NW_012130066.1, read on the forward strand.
TTGCCGCTTCGTCTCATAATATCCAAGATCTTATTCTCTCATCCGTACTTCTGAGATAAACCATCTATTCGCTGGATCGCTTCCCCTGAATTTCAGGTAACGTAGCGCAATGTTGATGCAAGACAACGTGCTGCAACAACAAAACTTTGAGTATATACAGCATCGTTCACGCGCGAAATAACTCTGAAACTTTTAAATAACCTTCGTAAATGTGTGAAATAACAGATTCATGCTTTTATACGCAAGAATGATGACGGACTGTTTGCATCTTTTTGCAAATACGAGTTTCCGCGATCGTAATATTGACTGGCGATGAAGTCATATGCTGATTGCAATATTATTATGCGAGTACCATGCTCACTTTTATTTATTCTGAAACTGGAAGCAAAGCGGAGCAATCTATAACAAGTTGTACTGTTTCTTGTGCCGCTTTACCGGTTTGTGCGTCAATAAAGTTACACTTCCGCACGGGAAAGCTTAAGCAAATAAACATTAAATGCACCGGTTAAACAGAGAATTGCCGGAGACGGAGGTTTGCAGTCTTTCTTTTTTTTTCTTCCCTTTGATTTCGAGGAGCTGCTCGTTGTCTACGTAAAAAAAGAGAAAACTACCCCGCCGCACGTCTCTACAATCTGCGAAGTTTTATCGCGCCGTAAGACGAAATTACGTGTTGGAGAACGTTATAAAATCGCGGTGAAATCGCGGGAAGAGAGTCGTAAAAAAAAATCGATGGCACGTTCACGGATGCTATCGCCCCGTCCCAATCATTGACGGAGATTCGATACCCTCGATATCGGATCTGTTGCGCAATCTGCGGTTAATTAAGATCCTAGATTCGCTCACGCGGCTAAGCGTAACACAGTGAAGACTAATTTTACCCTCTTTCAAAACGATAGTTTTTATCACCAGCCATATTCTTCGAGAGCATATCTCCGAAAAACGACGAACGCGGCCGCGGCATTCTCTCTCACGTGATCTCGAAAATCTTTTTCTGGCATCTATACCAAACGCTAGCAAGCAAGCGGCTATATTACCGGGCTTGAGAAGTCATACCCTGTTATTCGTGGCGGCGAAATACTGCACTGGACGAGATCTAGCTTGCTGCGAAAACGCGGAGCGGAGCGAGCTCGAGGACCGATGTTCATTTCATGGGCCGTCACGTCGTATCAGTCCAATGGCGCAAGGTGTGATTTTTCCCAGGGAATTTCGGTCTGTTTAATAGAGATCCCATATCCACCCGGTCTGCCGGGTTCGAGTTACGCCAACGTCCACTGTCGCACCCCTTTCCCTGCGCAATTCTCACGCTAGTCGCTCTTTCCTACCTCCAGTTCGCTTTTTTTCGATCTGTTCTCCTTCTCTAGCTTTTATATGTGCTTGCGCGCTTCATTCCATCATTACGTCTCGTTCACCGTATTCGTTCTGCTCGACGCGGCTTCTATTTCGCTTGGTTTCATCTTCGTCATTATTCTTTCTATCTCACATTCTCCAATAAAGCTTTCTTTTCTCTTGACAGTTTCGCAAGAAATACGTAAGTTTGTCTTTCGAGTCCATTAGTTGCAGTATTAATAGATATTGCTTTCTGTTCATCATGCTCTTTATTGCGCGTTTTGTCTGACAGGAATTAACTGAAGACGCTGTTTATTTTCGAAAATATAAATCTACCTGCAAATGTACCGACAATGTAGACGATAGATATTAGATAGAGTTGAAATTAAAATCAATGCTTTTAATCAACATTAATAAGAAACTGTGTCTATCAGTCACGCGATTTTTACTTAACATAGCGAAACGGGACCGATTTGGATACATTTCTTCCCGACATTTGTTCTCAAGCGAGGTTCGTTTTCCGTAATACTCGAGAAAATGAAAAAATAAGGCCAGTGTGTAGTCGGTGGCATTAGCGAGTTCTGAGATTTGTTAAATGCTGAAGGCACTCCGCGAGAAACTCCACTACTCCGATTTAGACGTCAGGACGAGAACGGAAACCACTTTCCGACCACGAAACGTAGCCCACTCTAGTGTTATTTTTCTTGCTCTTGTTTCGACCGCGGACGTTTCGCTGCGAGTATAGGATCGCCTCAAAGATAAATGACTTTTATATTACCTTTATCATCGTTTTGGTCGAGAAAGACTTGGGTCAAAGAAATGAAAAATCAATGAACACTTAAAATTACATTAACAGTGTTTCATATTCGTAAAAATAATATAAAAATATTGTACATTTTAAGTTATGATATTAATTAAACGAGAAATTGTATTTATTTTATATTCAGTGTATAGAGTAAATTAAAAAATGATACTAAAATTTATTTTCCAGGACCAATATAGTAGAGTAAATTAAAACGATACTAAAGTTTATTTTCCAGGACTGATAAGCTTAATAAGTGGCTTCCTTTCAGTACTCGCCATGCGATTATGTCTCAATTATTTCATGTCCGGCGCTTCGCGGATATTCGAGGGCATTGTCGCGTAACGCTTGACAGCAGCACAAAGCTATTGTTTTCATGACGACCACGCGATACCGCCATAATTAACTGGCTCATCGTCAATCGAGTGGCGCAAGCGCGTGTGCACACACATATTTAGGTCTATTTCACGGTGCAATTTCGTCACTCTCGACGTTACGCCATTCTCGCGTAATGGCTATAATTTCCTTGCGTGGCCGATTAAACGATCGATTCAGTTTTCTTGCGAAAATTATCGCTGCTAGTTGTTTACGACCGTAATCAAGTCGCCGAGCGGCCAGGCGGAATATTTCACCGGCAGTTTAAAATGCCGTGCAAGGAACGTGCTCGTTCGCGCAAGTGGACCAACTGAAAAACAGAATATTTGGACTGATGCTGAAAAGTTCAAACCGAATGAACAAAAGCAGCGCGAAAAACTCGAACTAAATGAACGGCTGAGTTTGCGAAAACTTTCGCCGTGAAAACAACAATCGTTTAACGTATAGGAGAAAAACGCTGAACTCGTAGGAAAATGAAAAAAGAAAGCGAGAGAGAGAGAGAGAGAGAGAGAGAGAGAGAGAGAGAGAGAGAGAGCGCGTAGTATTACTACTACGTGAGAGAGGAGACGTTACGTTTAAACGTAACGTACCGGTCCGGTTCGGTTCGTTCCGTTCGTTCCGGTACGGGTAAGGTA
>NW_012130066.1:5891228-5893259 GCF_000143395.1 Atta cephalotes
GAGAGAGAGAGAGAGCTGCGCTGTAATTCTCCATGAGAGAGGAGCTTTTTAAACAAAGCGTCCGGTCGTCGTTCTCTTCTCGGAGGGAGAAGAAATCGAATAGTTCGTAAAATCGGTAAACTAGCGATAACATCCAGAAGGGAAATCGCGTACATCGAAAGGTTCATTCGAAACGGCGCCGTAAAAGTCAAAACAACACCAAAGACCACGTTTTCTTTTAGCTGTTGCGAGCAAACGATTTTCAAAGTTAGCATCAAATCGATCTCCGTTTTGGGAAGCAAAGCTTGTTCCGAAGTTTTTACCGTGTGCGTCCATTGTCTCTTCTCGATTCATTGGTAAGCATCCATTGGCAAAAGAGAGATGGTGTGGTTAGGAGGTGAGTGGTCCTGGTAAAGTTCTCACTGCAAGCACGTTTAGCACACTTTGAACCCCCAGGCCTCGGGCGCGGAATCCAAGTGAGGAAAGTACAATTGCGGCCGACAGTGGCGGTGGCAGTAGCTCTCACTTCATCAAGTATTAAAACTTCTCAAATCGACGCTGTGGTAAAAAGAGAAGAAGAATCGCCGACACCTGCGAGATTCTATGCCATTACGCCCGCACCTCCCTCTTTCTCTTTCGTGCGCGAAACCAACCTCCTATATTGTATCCCCTACTGCGCACCTTCGTTCTCGTACAACCACCTTGCATCGGACACCCTCTCTCTTTTCCTCAGATTCAAGCTCGTGCTCGTACCGGCGCTTGTATTACACAATCAAATCTAAGAGGCGTCGCTTTCTGCAATCACGTGAACTCTTCGTAGAAACGACGTGACTTTGGCTGCACGCTATTTCTTATATCATGATGGCTACCATTTAACGACGATACATATATAGTGTGCCTCCTGCTCTGCTGTAGAATTACTTCGTCACGCTGACTAATTTCTTTGTATTTTGTCGGGTATATATAGACACGTCCTTCTCTTTGCGCGAGAAAATATTTTTCCCCTAAAACTTCGTTGTTTACCTTGTCGCGTGACGCTTTGTCGCAACGTCAGTTTTTGCATCGACCTTTGGACATAAAGGGAGGACGCTGAGAATATTCATATATTCTTGCAGACAAAAGGCTTTTTCTCGTTACACCAACAACTTCGCACGTTCTTCGCATTTTTGACGCTAAATACGACTGTTTTTATTTCATATAGATTTATTTCATATTGGACATTAACGTTATTTAAATAAACGTAACATTATCTCGTGCTCTTATCGTTTAAAATATATTACGAGAAGTTGTGTACAATAATGGGTATAGAAACGAAAATTGCACGTTGGCAACAAGAAGTTTGTATTCGAGATAATGCAACAATCTAGGGGAGCCGTATCATAAAACTTACTACCGGCTCTCTCACAGTGGTTCTATAACGTATAATAAGGAGAAGTCGAAATTTCATCGGTCTCTCGTTTTGATTCAGTGCGCCGTAGCGCCGTAGCGCTGGTTAGACTTGAATTCCGATAGCTTAGCTCCGGCTGACTACCCTTTCACGGTTGATGCGCCGGAAGAATACGAAAGACGTTGAACGGGAATGGAAAACGCGAAGAGCGAAAGAAAAAAATTGAGAGAAAAGGAGAATAAGAGGGAAAAGGGAAAGCTTCGTAACCACGAAGACACTCGCCGGAATGCCGAGAGGCGGTGGTGTCGCCCGTCGCGGAGTCGCATTACAATAATTGAATTGCATAGGACACGCGGGTCTTCCCACCTTCAAAGAACGCAAGAAAATAGCTAGAAAGCTTCTCTCGCAGGGAACGAGATGGCTTCCGGAGAAAGAGGTGGGTCTCCACGTCACGAGAGCCCGAAAGGGGTGGTTGCGTCGCCGTTTGCGTCGGAGTTCGAAAGCGGACGAGAGAAAGAGAGAGAGAGAGAGAGAGAGGAGGGGAGGGGGGAAGGAAGAGAGAGAAANANAGAGCGTCGTACAGTCGTCGTGTAGTTAGTAGATAATAATAATATCTTGTAGTGTAGGAGGTCGCGTCGTCGTCGTCGTCGTCGATCGCGTAGTAA
>NW_012130066.1:5893279-5903747 GCF_000143395.1 Atta cephalotes
ACGGAAGGAAGAGTACGTCGTACGGAAGGAAGGAGGGTACGGTCGTCCGACGACGACGAGACGACGGTAGGTGGTGTCGTCGTCGTCGTCGTGAGTAGAGAGAGAGAGAGAGAGAGAGAGAGAGAGAGAGAGAGAGAGGGGGGGGGGGAAGGAAAAGGAAGAGTGGAAAATCAATAGAAGCGTTCGTACATCGCGTGCAGTTAAGTGACTAAGAAATTAATATCTTGATGAGGTCGGAGCTCGGCTGCTCGTCGAGCTGAGTACTTAAAAAAGTGGAGGTATAATGGGGCAATAATAACAGCAGTGTTTGCTCCCTTTCTTTCTCTTTCTCTGTCTTGAGAAAGAGGTACAGATCTTTCTTACATGTTCGTGAGCTCAAGGCCAATCCTTGTGTGCCTCGTGGTCGTACATTTCTTTCGGTTCCGTTTTGCAAATGTGGGACGCAAAAAAGGCGCTGGTACAACACGACGAAAAACCGACAAAGTTGACGTTAGCGTTCATAAATTATTTTACAAGGTATTATTAAGGTCCGCGAAAGTCTTGCGTGGTTTCTATCGCGCGCTTTGAGATGCTAGTTTGGTCCTACGACGTAATTAGTACACTAATGAAACAAGAACATTTTATCGTGCGTTATCTATTCACGTGGAAAAAGCGTATTTAAATTGATGTAAGTTAGTTGTTTTCTTATTTCTTTTGATAAACGTTTAACGCGGACATTTTCTCCATCAGATGATATTGTAAGAAAATAAAGGGAATTGTATAGTATATTTAAAGTATGCATAGACGATCAGAATAATTGAGAACAGTGGGGCACTCGTATAGCATGCTAAGTGTTAAGATCGAAGACAAGAAAATCCAAGTTCTCAATCTCAGTAAATTCCGTTAATTTTTCATGAAACAGTCTATTCCGGCTATTTCCTGTGAACATTTTAAATACTATTATAGCTATAATATAATATATCGTTTAACTCGAGGAAAGATTCATAGCTCTCGTGACTCCACGTAGAGTCTGTTGACTTTATAGTTAGAATAATCACGAACAAATAAAAAAGGCAGTGGACAGTACGAAAGTCATAGGAACGTTGGCCAGGACACTAGACTAGAGGTCACGAGATTCGATCTACAAGACGGAACCTGGGACTCGAATAGCGATTGAAAAATGGTAGCAGTCGCCGAGAAAGGGAACGAGTGCCACAAGAAGGAGAGTTCGGAGGATGCCGAAACTACCTTGTGGAAATTGTCTCGGGACGAGTCGTGCGGGGAGAGGAAGTCGGATGAAAATGGGAAGGAACGTCTCTTGCCCTCGAGCTTCTTCGACTACCCAACCCATACCGACGTGATATCGCGGTGATTGTCTCGGCGACCGTTCCAAACGTGCAATGTGCAACATGCGGAGAGGGAACTAGAGAGAGAAATCCGGGGATGGAAAGAGACAAAAAGCTGGGGCTTGCTCGGATCGGTGGTGCGCCGTAACGCGAGACACCCGCAATTTACTGGCAATCAGCGGCGTGAGTGTTTTGTGGCTGTCTAGGGAGACGAGCTGGATGCACCGTTTATTCCTCGTTGTCATAGAAGAATTATAAGTCCTCGGGCGCGCACCGGCTCGCCCGTCCATGTTCCACCCCTCCGCTTAGAGAAGCCTCTCCTGGTACATCGCTACGTAGCGCGCGTGATAAACACACATCTCGGATTCCGAAAAATCGCCCCCCGCGACGCTGGTTTGCGTACACACTGGTTCATTGACGATTTATGGTCGGCATGGCGAGAGTTTAAAGAACAAGCGATTCGATGCCTTTGTATGATGATTAAAAAGAGTTGTTTACTGATGCAAACGTGTATAACTGTTTGTCAGATAAAAAAAAAGAGGAAGAGAAAACGCGAATAATACGTGACGATTTAATTAATGCGCATCGGTGACTCGCGGTTATACTGCGTTCAAAGTGATCGGCCTGGCGTATTTGCCGACTCGGAATGATGCTGCCGCTAATCGTAATCGTTGCATTGGTGTAATAATCGCTGTCATCATCGATGGAAGTATTCCGCTGTGATGTGCAATATACCTGTCAAATAAATGACTAGTTCGAGCGTAACTCGAAACGAGTTCTGGCAGTGTTTAAGAAATTATTGGCCGGTTTTATCGTATATTTAGGAAATAACGCGAGCTCGGCACGATTTTAAAGTCCCATAAAGTGGAAAAGGCTATTTCGAATTCTTGATTTGATGCCTCGGCGTGCAAATCCAACAATCCGTTTTCATTCGGCCGCTGGTTTTTCCTGCATTTCAGCATACATCCGATATTATATGGTACAGTTCACGGTGCCGCGATATAAAATAGTGTGCAATGAACTATAATATATCCGTATATGGCATGAAGATACTCTGGCTTTAAAATTATATCATGGCTTTTCGAAAGCAGCTTTTCTCCATAAGATTTTGTTTATAAGATTTCGATTGCTATGATGGCAAATAACGTCCGCGACGCACGAATATCTATATGAATGAGACGTGAGAACAAGAGAGGTCGTCGAAAAGTGATTGGCGTATTGTAGCGAAACTTTTAATATCCTTCACCTTGTTTCCGATATGCCGCGCCGCGTCGTTCGCTGAGGGTGACTGACTCTTATATCATCCCATGTTTGGCATCACGTCGTCTCTGTCCTTCGATGCGTATACTTCCTTGCCGTCCTGGTGACGCGTCCCATATTTTTCCGATTCCCGCTGCGCTACCCTAGGGACACGGTATCTCTTGCAGTCGTGTTCACCCATCCTTCCATGTAGCGTCGAGTAAACTCACTATGATGAAAAGTGCATTTCGATATTTATACATCGGGATTTATGTGACGGAATTATGTGTACGTTGCACGGATCGCGTAACATCTCGTCGTGAAGTAGCGTCGTAAACAGGAGTGACACTTTCGTACGAAACGTCTGTCCGTAATGACCAAAAGCTTTAATCAGCAACTGATGCTAGAGAATCACGTTTATGCAATTAGAGTGACTAACAATAGATCCAGTCATATTATCGCGAGTATGATTAATTAAATAGCGAACAGTGTAAACTGTCACGTCCTCTACATCCAATGACTGTCGCGCGTCCGATAATTCTCTCTACGAAGCTATATGAATAATTATGTTAGAAAATACATTTTTAAATAGACATTATAGCGCTGCGTAACGTTTTCCGATTATCTACAGGGTGACAAAATTGATATGGCCACAAAGTTTTATATTCATTAAATCATCAATAACATTTGCAATAAAACAAACTTTGGAATATTATATAAGTCATATCTCGTTATAAAAAAATGTCAAAAATAATAAAAATTGCCAGCTTAACTTTGATACAAGCTTTAAAGTGCTTTGGCGTATCTTTTCACGAATAAATTCTCTCAGATAGCCAATAGAATTTTGCAGTTTATCTTATAAAAATCTTTTAATACAGTCTTTTTTGGTAATTAACCCTCCGCCAGCAATATGGAATTTTAACTTTTTCGTTATCAATAGGAGTCTCCGAGAAATAAAGTAAATTTTTTTTTATTCCGGATTATATAAAAATCTGAAAAAATTCTGATATACATCAAAGTTTTAACGAGTTTTTGTCATAAAAGTTGGATTATATTTTATACATTTAAATTATTTGTTATTTATAGATTTATAAATTTATCGACTAGAATTCACAATCAAATATAAATAATGTAAAGACCTCATGTTATCGATGAAGGATTAATAAGATGTAACAAAACTCCAGAATTATTTTTTTTTTATATACGTTGCTATCCAACTAGCAAATTGATCCAACTATCAAAATAATATCTTTATTATTATTTTAATATCAAAATAATGACAAATAATGTCAGTTTATCTGAATGAGTTGATAAACACACAAAATTTTGTAGCTAAATTTTTTTGTCTAGTTATATATCTGTATAGTTTATTCTTTATATTAAATTATCATTATTGCATATTGCAGTTGAATATACATGTAATAAATTTCGCGAATACATATGATCGATTTTTCTGCAATAATTTAGGAGCTCTTAATTTTTTTTTCTCAGAAAGAAATTATTATTTATATCGCTGTATCAGCTTAAAATATTCGGAGCTAAGTGAAATATCAATTACATAATGAAGATCGTATACCAATAATGAAATATTAAGTGACTTCGAAGCACCTTTCTCACGCCTTCTCTACTCTCTACTCTTCCACCAGCAGGGATTCGAGACACCTGCCTTATAAATAGCAGCATTATGCCCCGTCCACAGCATTCTCACCACCGCTATTGATAGTCGTCAAGCGGAGGGGGGTAGGGGGGGAGGAGAATGGTGAGTTGTGCTTCAGCTTTCAATATTTCAAACACTTATCGTTCGCGGTTGTGTGCGGCGGATGAGGGGTTGGAGAATAGAGAAGGGTAGGGAACGACTAGTGGGTCCTGTCTTCCTGGTTGGTTCGCGGATTCGAGCTTGGCGGCTGTGCCACCTTCCTACCTTCATCCGGTATAATAGTCGCATTTATATCATCTCTGCCCGACGGTTTTGACTTTATAATTTAATGCGGAAGCCCTCGACCCACCCTCGTGCCCATTCACCACCATCGTCCAGACTGGAAAGGGTTGCGCGCTAGTACCAAGTATCTTCCCGAGCTACTAGTGCGGTGAATTATATGAAACGTATCTGATTTTCTGCCACGGTGCCGGACTCCGCACCAACGGAATGATACACTTCCTTCGACCGATAGTCCACCGATTTTGCTATACCATCCTTGGAATATATCATTCGTATCCGTGGGAGGTGGATGAGATCGGAATAAGTTTCAACCTCTCCGTATATGTCGACCGGAATTGATTTCGAATATGTTGGATAGTACGGGCGGCTCTCCGACGTGATAGAGTTAACCAAGCAAGTCTTGCAACGTAGTAATAACGAAATACAACTCGTTATTACTCTTGCACGCGTTTAGAAAATTGCTAAAGGAAATAGGAAAAGGCATATAAACGATAGTTTCGATACCGAAACACGAAACTGTTAACCGTAAAAAGTATCAGGAAACATGATTGGAGCTTATACAAGAGGAGCTTTCATGGCATGCGATTTAAAAGTCTTTTCTCTCTTTTATGAGCATGAAACAGTTAAACGATGCAGTTAGCTGTCTAATGTCTATTTCTTTCAATACAGTTTAATTTTATTCTTGGTTTAATTAACTCTTCATCTTTTTCTAGTTCTAAGAATTAGAAAAGAAAATGAAGAGCAAATTGAACTAAGATTTTAAGTTAATTTACATTGAAGATTGAAAAACTGACATCCGTGAGAAAGAATATCATTGTTAAATTTATAATGTCAAATTATACCCAATTTGGGTTATTTTTAATTATTTCTATAAACCTTTTGTCACTGTTCCTCTACTCAATATATCATTAACTAAAACAATAGAGTTAAACAATTTAACTCAAGAAAATGTATTAAATTTGAAAATGTAATAAATTTAGTTTATGATTTATTAAATGCATACATTTATATAAACGATGTTTATTTTGAAACAACCACAAAAATGGATTGATTTACATTTTGACACACATGGAAATAAAAAATAATAAAATGTTATTTAACTGAATGAATTGGGTTATCATTGCTCCACATAGAACAATTTTTTTTTTAACTATTACTTTAAAAATTTGAACGGCAAAATTCTTTCAATATATTTATTTTTAATATATGTTAATACTCAAAACATTTATGAAATGTGACCATCAACAAATTTAAGTTAGCGCATAAATTTTGTTTTTAATCTATGAGAAAATAAGTATAAAATCAGGAAATAGATGAATAAGTTTGTATATTCTTTTGTAAATTTTGTTTCAGAAATTCTTTCTAATGTGTTTTTTGTCTCGTATTACTTTTAATATGTTATCGACTTTAAAGTCGTAAATACAAGTATCTTTTGTGGCGAAAGGACTCTTCTCAGTTTACTTTACATCGTTTTACGAGAAATGGTACTTGGTTATTAGTTCATAGATCGTATGTCGAAGATGACTCGAGTAAGAGCCCCAATACAAAGGGAGCTCTCATGGTTGCGCATCGTGGATCTTCTGTTACGAGCCGACCATGCAGAGAGATACGGTGTATTAAATGGATAGATGCAATAGGCGAGCGTTATAGCGGTACGTTAGAATGGAATATTGCTACTATGACCTAACGCTAGTAGGTAGTCGAGTCAGGCGGCGCTTCTCCCCGGCACAATAGCCTCATGAAGCATGGATAGAGTCGGAAAAATATGTTGGCATCGATCCGGTAAGGTGTACACTCCCGTCAATGCTTTAAATCTTGCCGTGTACGAGAAAATATATCTGCGAACTCAATGATTGATTCCTTCGGAGGAGTCCATTCGCGAGTCTCTCTCCTCCACGATACTCGGTAAATACCCGTACCCTCGGCTTTCCATTTTATTATGCATCGCGAAACTCACACTATGTGTCAAGCTTCCGTTGTATAAATGCGTACATATCCTGTAGAATGTACATAGTAAACGCGCGATATTGTACATCCACAAGAATTCTATTCGCGCGGTCGCGGCGGCGTTCCAGCGCGTATATCTTTTTTGATTCTCTTTGCCTTCTTCCTTGACACTCGGAGGCAAGAAAATATCCTGTGGAATATCACGCGCGCTCGTGTAACAGGAGCCGTCTGGAGTGCTCGTCACGCGAACGCCACTCGCTCGTCTTACGTCAGTGCCAGTTTTCAAAAACGTCGATCGGGTATGTCGGAGATGCGACACTCCGGCGGGAGAACTGCCAGGAGGGAGACGGAGTTTATGACAACGAATTCCTTGGTGACTCGATCACTCGGCGATGGAACTCGATCGGGATTTGTCGACGAGCGAGAGCGATTTTTCTCGAAACTATGTGCATCTCCCTTTCGCATCTCCTTGCGTGACGCAAAATTTATTAAGAACAATTGCATTTTGTACGAAATGTATTAATATATAAAATTGAGTTCAACTATTTGGAAAATAAATATTAATATTTTAGATGAACAGAAAGATATTAATTATGTAGTGTACTCGTTTACTACTACTGGAATATTTAATAAAATTTTGTTTAATTATTAAATATAAAAAACATTAATAATTTAATTAACAATTTAATTAAAGCTTACATGTAATATTTTAATAAAATTTATTTTACATTATATAATAAATTTTTCATAAAATTATATTTTTAAAGATTGAAAATATTAAATACATGAGAAAATAATTTTGTATGTGGATAAAGTATAAACATGACATATGTACATTATACCATATTTAGAATGATTGATGCAAAAAGCGCTTATCTATGACTTTGTAACATAATGAATATTATATTTTAGAGTTATAGGTAGAGCATTTCGGGTAGATCTGATTGTATTGTGAAGTGCATTTTTTTAAGGATTTATATGCGCGCGTTTATCGTCCAAAAATGGATGTGAAAGTGAATACTCCAGATTTAAATCTTGGAACGAGAGATGGCGTGTGATCCTAATATACGTCCAGCGGAGGCTAAGCGTTGCCTATTATACAGTAGGTCACCGGGGAACCACAAATGTGTCACATCGCTTGTCTCTCGACGTCGGTCACGATGTACCGCTGAACTGGCAACTCTCTCGGTCGCATACAAGTTCAGTCCTCTTTGTGTCCCTCTCCGCTTATCGCGTACTCGACATAACACTTTCTACAAGCGACGGACGAACATCCGCATTGTATTGAACATGCGCACGCGGTTTAATAGCTATGCTTCGCGTTTGAATAGTTAATAGCCGCTAATATGCGGAATTAACTGGCTCTTCATGCCACCGTTCCCCCGTTTACTATCTCATCAAAGACTCGTTCCGGGAGAGATGTCCTACATCGTATTTTTAAATCACCGTTTAAATCGCTTTATTGATTAGAAATAGGTTAACATTAATTAACAATATTTGTTCTTGTACGCTTGATTAACAATAAATTAATCACGTCATATTATGAATCAATAATAAATAAAATTATAAATTTATTAGTGTGTTATAAATTTCGTCGTCTAATAATTTAAAAGCCAACCTATATGCTAACTCAAAAAATGTATAAAGGAACATAATGAAACACATGCTACTGTCCCTACGGAATAAGTAATATACATTGCTAATTTATCATGTTGTGTAGAAAATATCTGTAAGTATACCTTCCATATATTTATATGAATTCACAACATTCGACTTGCGCACGCGATGTGGCAATAGTAGAATAACGACGGTGAGTAATCCTTCGACCAATCTTCATATCAATGTAGGAGTACACGTATACTCACAGTATGTGGCTCCGTGCATGCACACGTACACATACATGCGCATAAATATACATGCGTGTATCGGTGCGTAAGGTACCTCTGTTGGCCTGGCATTCGCCGCGTCCCAGTAGCCACATCACAGTGCATTACCAAGCGCGATGGGGATACGAAAGGTAGTTTGGTTAGCGTCCGTGCAACGTAGCTCGTTCTACCAGTTACATCGGCTGGTGTAATACCGCTTTGTACTACTCCACGACGATGCGCTGCCTCGGCCGAGCTTTGCCGCCGGCGGTCGACGGTTCTGCACCGCTGCAAGCTCGGTTCTTTGCACATGTACCTATATCGGCAACGAGTGCAACAAACAGCCAGTTCAATCCCGTTCTATTAAATCTGTTCGCACTTCTAACAGTGAACTGCTAACAGTGAACAAGCTCATCAGAGGTTCTTTTTTCTAAGTAAGAGAAAAAACTTCGCACATTTCTTCTCACTGTCTCTTTCCCTCTTTATTTCTTTCTCTCTTGCTCACTAAATGGAAGAAGTGATAATGAACTAACAACGATATTGTAAACATAAAGAATGTTGCGCATAACTATTAAATTCAATTACTTTGTCACTTCACTACATCGATATCCTTATAATTAGTGTCGATCGAATTCTCGAAATGACTTATGTTAATTTTATCTGTTAATAATAAAACGTTTTGTTGAGTTTCATCGTCGTAGAAAAAGTACATGAATTATTAATCTGTAAAGTACACTAGTAGTTTCTGTCATCGTAAATATAAATATTATATTACCAATAAAAAAAGAAGAAAATTCGATTTCACTTTATTTTAAAAAGTGACACAATTTAAAAGTTAAGTTTTTCAAAAAAGAAAATTTTTCAATGTGACTATTTTTCAATGTGACAGAAAATTATTGACTAAATAAATAATATCGGTAAGAAAAATATTTTTAACGATTTTTAAAGATATTTATCAAATATCATTTTCGTTTCACAACTCTTAAAAACTATCCTTTTTTAAATTATAAAAATTTTGACAATTTTTTGTAAAGTTAAGTTAGTTTACTTTTGATGATTGATAGGATAATGTTTAAATAACTCACTTATGGTTAAAAAATTATGTTTTTTTACTTGCATCATTTTTAACTTAAAGAAACGATATGTATTTTTTTTCTATCCTGATATATATTTGTTTAAATTTTTTGTCAGCATTTTACAATTCACACGAAACTTTAAAATTCTCATTAATCCTTGCATTTATTTCTTTCTTTTTTTGTGAGACTCCTTAAATTTTTTGGTCATTTGCTCTGATTTTATCTGTGAAATGTCGTGATATAATTCTTGATCGCTAAAGTCGATGTACTGACATTAAATATAGTTTAAGGGTTGGCACAGAATCCCAGAAAACATTCATATCACTTAACACTTGAGCCTTCTGTATCCCTCCCGCTCCTTCTCGGAGCTCCTCCATCGCTTCTCTAGAGTCTCTCTCGAGAGAAATCTCGACTGTCCACTCGAATGGCTAAAGAATTAATTCACATTTATATCTGTAAAACCGATTGGCAGACTAGACCATAACATTGGCGCATCGATATTACTAAAAATATCGATTTCAGGTTTTAATGATGAAGAGACTTTTGTATTTCGAGAGAGAGTACAAAATATTAAAAGTTGTAAAGATTTTAATAATGTTAAAGAACATTCTAAACTGAATACGGGGGAATAAGTAGTGGTGCCAATTTACATTCCGTAAAATTGCAAAAGTCTACTTTGTTGCTCGCTTCCATCCAGAACTGTATACCTTTATCTCCAAGTTTTAAAGTCTTGTAGAAAAAGTTTTCAAATAATGTCATGAAATCACGTGACAGCAATCAAAGTACAACAGGATTAAAGGAGTAATTTGGCTTTGACTGCCATGAATAAAATGTAACATTGAACGATAGCTGCTTATGAAACAGAAAGATCGACAGTGCCTTGCTAAAAAATTTAAATAAACGAAAGTTTTACATAATTTTATTTTTTCTCCTGTTCTCTCCATTCCTCCTCTCTCTTTCTCTCTCTCTCTCTCTCTCTCTCTCTCTCTACTCTCTCTCTCTCTCTCTCTACGTCTNTCTCTCTTACTCTCTTACTTCTTCTTCGTTCTTACCTTACCGTTTACCTTTACCGTTTAC
>NW_012130066.1:5903767-5906706 GCF_000143395.1 Atta cephalotes
TAACGTACTACGTTACCTTACGTTACTTAAAAACTTTAAAAATTAAAACGTTAAAACGTTTTAACTTATTAATTTACTTTTTCTTTCCTCTCTCTCTCTCTCCTCTCTCTTCTCTCTCTCTCTCTCTCTCTCTCTCTCTCTCTCTTTCTCTTTTCGTGTTCTTCTTTTCTCTCGTAAAACATACTAAATGCGGATCTTAACATCAACGAGCGACTGGTCATCCACTTTGCTTTCTTCCTTTTCCTCTTGCTTCTCTCTTTCTCTCTCTCTCTCTCTCTCTTCTCCTTTCTCTCATAACTATCTCGAGGGCGAGTTTGGCTCGCGGCCAGCATAGCTGCACCTCCAGGGACTGTTCTAGATCTTGACGGCCTTAGGGGACGATGGAGAGAACTGTAACACCGACTCCAGTATTTACGGTCATTTTTACGGCCAACTCTGCCCCGCCATATAATTGCCGCGGTCTACCGGTGTTTTAAGAGCTCTATGCTCTCGGACAGAGCATGGTGGGTTACAGGAGGTTGCGCGCCAGCGGTAGATGGGATAGTCTGGCCGATGCCGAGACCCTTCTAACCTTCGTGACTATATACTAGAGCCAGGAAAGTGGAAGCTCACGTGTACGTGACGGCGATACCCGAACGCTTCCCAGGCCGAAGGCGCGGAAACTAACCAGGTCGCACATGGCGATTTCGCAGCGACGACCATAAAACAAGGCTTGGTGAAATGCCTACTGTTTCTGCCACGGCGTATAACTATCGCGAGGAGAGATATAAAATGGTAGCTTGAAAAACCATCAGCTATCTCCATTGCTTCTACTTTGCTCACATGCGATTGGTGTTTCACCGAAACGTTTCGTTGCAAAAAAGCAGCTTTAAACTAGATAAAAATTTCCGTGAAAATGAACGAACCAGAAGATGCTGATCATTTCAATCAATATTCTGGTTATGTCTAGTAGAATTATGATAAATTCAATCATAAAATTCTTCTATTTTCAATCACAATTCCAATTAATGCAACCAGATTCTTTTTCACAGCATTAATTTTTTTTTTTTACATTTTATTTACCGTTCCCTTTTAAGCGATTTAAGCTTAAACATAATTTTATTTCGACTAAATATAATTGAGAATAAGTTTTGCGATCACTCGAAATATGATCGAATGATAAGCTCTAATCCAAATCGAACGTATAATACTTTCCTGTATTAAAGCCACTTTATGTAAATTCATAACCTGCAAAATGAAGCGTTTTCTTGGCAGCAAGTCTGCCTAAACAGAGATGCTTCAGGACCGAGTGAAATATCTGTGAAAACTCATCGAAAAAGAGAAGAGAAGGTAGAGAATTAGGGCAAGAATAGCAACGAAAGTAGGGATTCTGTGGCAAAGTTTGTCGCTCGTCAAATGACGTTTTACGATATTATATCTTTTGTGGGGATTCTTTCCCTAGCTTCCGTTTTCTCGGATCCACCGAGTTTTCGCTTGCCAACAGGAAGACATCGTCGCGTATCCAAGTTGGATTCTGCGATATTAAGTTACACTTTCCTGTAATACGCTCGTAATTGTTCGCTCGCAAGATTTCTATTGCGTCGTTGTTAAACATCTCTTCACGATATTCTATGTCCCTATTACTTTTGTTTATTGCGTTCCTCGATGACAGAACGGATCACGTGATGCAAGTAATTTGTTATCGTTCTTTCTCATCTTTTATTTCTTCGACTAATTTGTCCCGGGATAGAGTCCTGTTTTCTAACCAATTTCATTAAGCACCATCGAGGAGGCATCTCTATTATATAATGTGACTTCATTGGCAAGGGGAGCAATCTTACTAATGGGTACACCCAAGCGCGCACATACACACAGACCACGTACCGGTCTGTACGTGCACTGAGTTGCGAGAATAACCCCTCTGCAAACCGAGGCAAGGGGAAAACGAACGAACGAGCATGGGATTGTCGCTCGACGTATATCCGACCAACTATACTCTACTCGCGCGGAGTAATCCCTCACAAAGGAAACTGTCAAAATAGCCGGTCCGACTGGACGAATTGGCCGATCCCCGATGTGACGTGCACTTTGTAGATTTTGACCTACCTATGCGCTTATCGTCATCACACAGAAATTCCCAATATACCGCGCTCACGCTTGATTAATAGTACATCAATTACATCGCTAAATTACACCTTTCTCCTCTTCTCACGTGCGTGATCGAGACTTCTGTCGAGTTCACACGCGGTTATCGACCGTGGCGTCGTGTAAATTAAATTTCTAGGAGCTAGTAGAAAATCAAATTTAACGCGAGACTTTGCTGCAAATTTAATTCTCTGTAAATTCGGCGGAAGAAACGTGTTTGCCGAGTTCTCATTTTCAGACAATTCTCCGTAGACTCTGCCGAGAGATCGATACGTCGATTATTTTTTCACGCGGCACCAATTTTAACGCGTCGTCCTACATTTTTATTTTTTTCAATATTTTTTTGTTGCTTTTTTTGTTCGTAGTGGCGTGCTGCAACGAGCAAAGCCACCGGGGAATAATATTTTCCCGTCCAATTACGACGTTATTACGAGGAGTAGAACAGCGCACGCGCTCTCACACGGGCATTGGTAACATTAATAACGAATTTAATAGTTTTCAGAATGACGGCTGGAACGCGGAATTGGTATATATGTGCGTGGGGGCGGAGAGAGGTAATGGGAGGTGAAAGATGGAGAAGGTGCAAGACCGTTCGGTGCCGGCAACCCTTGAAACAATCGTCGTATTGTAAGCGTCGCAATCCGGAGTTTCGCAGGACAATGGCGGCACCCTAGCACATATCTCGACTTGCTAGACTACTCCTGTTTCTCTTGCTCTCTCTCTCTCTCTCTCTCTCTCTCTCTCTCTCTCTCTCTCTCTCTCTCTCTCTCTCTCTCTCTCTCTCTCTCTCTCTCTCTCTCTCTCTCTCTCTCTCT
>NW_012130066.1:5906726-5920275 GCF_000143395.1 Atta cephalotes
TACGTTCGTCGTACGGACGAACGTACGGCGGCCGACCCGTACCGTACACACTACTACTACGTACGTACGTCGTACGTACTACTCCTTCTTCTTCTTCTTCTCTCTCTCTCTCTCTCTCTCTCTCTCTCTCTCTCTCTCTCTCCCCTCCCCCTCCCCCCCCCTCCCCCCTTCTCTTGTCCTTCCTACTCCTTCCGCATCTCGCACCAGTATATCTCGCTGCCAGCCGGATGAACAATGAGAAGCAAAGAGAACGTCGTACTCTGCTCTTTGGCTAGATTCTCTCTTGTTGTTGCATAATTTGGAGTTTTCAATACTTAAGTCCTCCCCGTAAATGCGCAAATTTTGCCAAGCTTATACAATCAGCTTAGCTATGAAGTGTCTCCACGATGTTTCTTACATCGTTCACCGTACGAGCATAAATATCGTGATAAAACTTTAAAGAATTTTACATCAGAAGATGCAATCTTTTTTTTTTTTATATAGATACTTAATTCATTTATGTAAAATTTATGAAACTTTCTCTCTAAAATCTCTGAATTATAAAATATAAATTTATCATAAGGTATAATTACAATTTGAAATTAAATTAAAAATTTGATTTGAATGAGAATCATTTTATTAAGTGCTTTAAAAACTATTGATTATGTTAATGTTGATTAATATAAGTTATTAACTTATTAAATATAAATTAAATAGAAATTTAAAGAAGTACAATGTTGATTAATACAATTTATATAATTCAAGTAAGAATATTAATTGAATAGCGTGAATATTATATGGTTAACATAATTTTCTTAGATGAAGTAGCATTTTAATAGAAAAGTAACTTAAAATCATATGATATTTGATATTTTAATATAATCAGTGAGGTTAATTCCTATACTTTTATCTTTGAACTTATTTAATTTGATAAAAAATCAATAGCTGCCAACAATATTCTCTCTCTAGTCACATCTTTTTGCTTTTAATTAGAAATTGAAAAGAGAAGAAGAAAATAAAATTAATTGTAAAAAATATCAGCTTTAGTATTTAATACTTAATTTGATTAATTTAATATTTAATTTATCTTACATTGATTATAAATAAAGAGCAGAAAGTTTGATATATAAATAATGTATATAAATAATGAATTTCTACATCTTACTCTCGTGATTGCATTTTTAAAGAAAATTTGAACACGATGGTTCACTTTAATATTTTTCTCTTTGTTCATCAGTTATACACACACTGAGAAAAAAATATAGTTAATTTTAATAAATATTTAGTTTAATACTGCCAACATTTACTTACAGTAAGTAAATATTTGTTCAGTAAAAAAATGATTGTTAAATCAAATTAACATTTCTTATATCAAATAAATATATCTTTATATTTAATAAATATTTAGTTGGCAATATTCAACTAAATATTTATTAAAATTGACTGTATTTTTTTTCAGTGCACATAAAAATAAAGTAATAGTTTTTATTGCACTACTGATTTCTCTAATATATGTACATATTTAATATTAGCTTTTTCATTATTCAGATCATTAGTCATTCGTGGTTATCTGACATCGAATCTTCGTAATATCTTGTCGATATCTAATAATTATTATAAAATCAATGGCGTACGTAATGACGGGTACGTATTTCTCTATAGGTGGCGAATATAGAGAAAGATAAAGAGACGGATGAAAGTTTTTATGGCAATGGAGTTTTAAACAGAAATCGCGTACACCGAACGGAGACAATATGAGAGTTGGATATGATGAGCTCAATTGCTGGCGATATCCAATATCGGAAGCACCGAGATGATTTTTCAAAAACTTTTCAACGAAATGGTGTTTCGGGAGAAGTTTCAGACCGTTGGGTGGAATGAAGGTTGACAGGCGACACGAAAGGTTTAGACGGTTCGACGCCGAAAAGAATAACGGCAATATGGCCGGGCATAAATCGATGGTCGTCGATTCGATTAGATGAACATAATTTACAGGCGAGTTGCGAAAGAGTGCCGGTTTCGGCTCGATGCCTCCATAGGCTAGTGACTTCTTTTTTTTTTCCAGTATCAGCCGCGTTCCGAGAAAACAATTGCCCATTGGGCATAAATCTGGCTGCCCTAGACTGATATATCTATATACACACACACACACACACACACACACGATACGACTCTTAAATTCTGGAGCGCCGAGAAGAGGACCCTTTATTTTGTCGACTTCGCCACCGCTTGTACTTGGTATTTTCTTCTATTTCTCTCTGCTACCACTGCGTCTCGGTCTCTAATTTCTTAGTTCGCCCCCCCGAGGGTCAGCTGTCGTTCGTGAGACGCGACGAGGCTGTCTTCACCCGGGATCCGTTTAATTGGCCAAGAACGAGACGACTTTCTTAAATTAAGAAACGTCGACAAGGACGTGTGTGTCTAATCGACAAGGAATAAGATTCCTTGAAATATTCGAACATTCAGAGCGTACTACTATCCATCGCTAGATGCGTAGTAAAAAGTCGAACATGGAGACCAATCTCTCTTTCTCTTTTGCGTGAAAATCCAAGTGGAAAGTTTGGTGCGACTTCGACGTCAGCGTCGCTCGACACACAATAGCTTGTTACGGGACAATGGTCGGAGTGGGGTAAATTCGGCCGAATTTAATTATGAGACGCCTTGGGGAGGCGACGAGCGATGCAGCCGCGGAGGATGGTAGTCGCCGAAGTCTACTATTCTGCGTCGGGGGGAGGGGGGGCGAACGGAGGTAACAGGAAAGAGAGGGTTTGCTCACACCCTCGGGAGAAATTGAATGCGGAGCTAATTTTACTCGCGATACAGCCACTGATTCTCCTCTCCATCTCCCCCTCTCTCTCTCTCTTCTCTCCCTTTCAGCTTTCATTCTTTTTCGCACTCGGCTTTTCCACCGTTCGTTTCGTACGGATAAACGAAACGCCCTTTTTCTTGTCGTTTCCGCTAATCGTGAAATCGGAAGCCCTAGTAGCGGTTATTCCATTTCTCCTATGTTTGTCTTTTTTCTCCTTCTTTCCTTCCCTTTATTTCCACCCGCCTTTGCCTTTTTCTCCCCGACGATGCGTCTCCGTCGTATTCTTTTTCTTTTATTGGCACCGCTTTCATAAATATTCAATGGCCGACAACGTCCCCCGCGACTGCAAAACTTCCGGACGATTTCGCTTGTGCCAAGGACTTTGCGCCTTTGAGCTGGGTATAGCTAAAGTCGATGTTTCATTAGCTCGCTCACTGGGGTATTCGTGAGCAGAAAACATTGCAATTTAATCTTTAGTAGTGCACTATGGCAACAGTTCTAAAAGAAAACTTGCATCGTCGTAGAAATTTCGAAGAGAAATGTTTGGATAATTTCAATGTGACAAAACGTTCGAGCAATACACATACACGGAACACTCGGATTCGTATAATTGTATTATTCCGACAGATGCTATCTTTCGACGTTGCAAAGACGTTCGCTCGAACGACAGATTTTTCGCGAACGATAAATTTTCCTTGCTGATAACTACCGCGGTAAAGTGCCGTTGTCTTTTGCCCGTCCAGCTGTTAGTAAGAAATTACCAGGCTGTCCAGGTGGAGAAACAATGAGAAGAAACGAACAACGACGCACGGGTGGCACTGGGAGCGCTAAGGAGTGAGAGCGAGGATGGCAAACTCGGCGAGTCGCTCTATTATAGTTGCCAAGTCTGCAGTAATCATGTTAGATATTTTAATAAGAGGGAACAGCAAGGAGAAACCGGATACCTCATCCTTTCGTCGCTGTTGCCACCGTCGCCACTACCACCATTCTCCTCGCTCTATCCTACTTTTGCTCACTCTCCTCGTTGAAACTCTCTGGGCGAACCTCGTATTCTCTCCGACGGTCCTCTTCTCCTTACCATTTACATTTATATCGTGACTCCACGGTGATCCTGTTACCGTGTCTATTCGCGCACCTTCGCGCAACGTCGAGAATCCCTCGTCCAGCAGAGTATAAATGGAAATTCAGATTTCTTCGAAGCCTCGTTTATCCTCACGAATCGACTGTGCAGATTTATCGGAAGAATTTATACGATTCCCTCCCTCCCATTCTTGCGGATTCTTTCGTCGGTAGAGAAGAGGAGCTCTTGGTAAATGAATCCGTCCAATTTCGACGCTCGGTGCGACGCGTGTTCGAAATAACGTTATAGCGAGAATTTCAAGAAAGTCGAAACTCGATTCACTGACGTTCCCTCGCGTTCGGATCGTCTTAATCGAGACAATCCTAGTGAACGATCGCAACACACGTCGCCTGTCTCAAGGATAATCACGTTATTTCGATCTAAGCCGCAATACCGCTCGCTCGCTACCTGTTCCACGCAATTCCTTTTCGATCCGTCCGATCGACTGTTTTCCGTTAGTTCGATCCGCGTAGTTTCTCACCGCTGAAACTTACCGCTGCAGGTTCTTTTTTCTACGTCGGAAACAATTTCGCGCTGTCGAATCGGTCGATCGGATTTCCCGGACTTCCCTGCGCCGCTACTTCTAAAGATTTTCCCGCCGGCGTTACGTTCTTACGTCTCGTTGCTTTTATCGAGCATTTTATTCTGCGTACTTCCACGGCTCTAGTCTTTTCATCGTTCTTTTATACTCTTTTCACTGCGCGAGGGGTAGATCCGATGAGTCGAGCAGATCGCGAGACGATCCTCTAAACCGGGGCTGAACCATTCATCCTGCATCACGCAGGATTAGAGACGCGCGTAGAGAGTTTTCCATTTGTAAGAAAATACGTTTTCGGAATTTTCTTCTGAAACCGGCCACGTCGTTCTCAGGTTTCTCATTGTATGGAAAAACGAGGACTCTCGGAGCCGTTGGAAGCTCTCGTTCGTTGCTAACGCAAATTTATCATGCTGAGCTATGACGTCGATGTTGAGAATTCAAAATGAGTAACGTTAATACCGGGATGCTTTGCTGCTGCTCGTAAATTAAAGCGAACTAGGCGGAAAGAGGATAGGCAGATTTTAATAATTCCGATATTCTCACAGACTAAAAAAGAAAGAAATCTTTTATTTCGCTTTTGCCTATTTTCTAGGACGTTTTCAACATATTCTAAAAGTAAGTAGATTGAGAACTCGACGATTGAGAAATTTCATTTAGCTGAAAAATCTTGTTTAAACATCAATCTTAATTATTCATTGTTATTATAATTTTATCTTTTTATAATTTATATATTTTTATTAAGGGATATTATAGGATTCTTCAAATTCAATATATTTGATGAGTAGTACAATTTGAGCTATTTTTCAAATATCGTTTTATGAAGTCAGATTTATTATAATTTTATTAATTTTAATAATATTAAAGAGAAATTATTTTTATATTTTTTTTCTTAAATGACAGATTTATATAAAACTTAATTTATTGTATTAAATTAATACTTTTATTTATTGTGTTTTTTGTTAGAATTTTAACTGAAGTAAATAGTAATTCTACATATATTTTGAGGAGGAATCTGCATTAGTTTCAAGTTTTAATATTGAATATTTTAGAAGAGGAGGATTTGTATTAAGGAAAATTTTTATAACGGAATATAATTATTTTTTTACATTTTGCCGTTCTCCCTTTATTTTGCTTTTGTCTATTCTCTAGATCATTCAACGATAAATTCTAAAAAAAATAGTTTGTCTCTACGGATAATTACATAGCTCGTCGTTTAAACGTCAATCTTTCGAATCGTAGAATGATGTCTCGATAAACACGGTCAAACAAACGCGCGTCCAAGCTCGCCGTAGATCGACTTCGTTTCGGGATTATCCGCGCGTACCTATATCGTCAACCCTGTGTGACGCACGCAATTTAAAGTCCAGGCGCAGAGTTACGATATAGCCCATAGGCAAGTCCGCCTGCAATCCGCGATACAAACAGGTCGCTGAACAAACACGATAACGAGATATACGATAACAGCGGGCGTCCGGAGTAATCATCGCTCGAAACACGTACGAACGCGAAGAGATATTAAATATGGATACTCCGTATACCGCGTAGAATCACGAGGCCGACCCGGCATTAATAGCCGGCTTGAGGCCGCATCCGGAACGCGGAATTGCGTAAAAAAATTATATTACGTTTGTCCGCGGTCGAATTTTTCCTCGCGTACAGGACGGATTGTTTCTTGTCGTATCGAATGACGACGCCTCGGCCCAATCGGGGATGAGACAATAATGGATCCAGTAATTTACAAGTTAATTAATGGTCCATAGTTGGTTACGGATCAGAAGTTTCGTCGATTACCAATCAAGTCCCTGACTAATGACGGAGCGAGATCTTCGCGTGCTCTTCTTTGAGGTGCAACGTGATTAATTGAAGCTAATGATACCGATGTCAGACACAGAAACGGTTTTTAAGCTGCTCGTATCTCCTCGTAACTGGCACCGGCGCCCTACAGAACATACGGTAAATTCTCGTATCGCATTTAATCCTCGTGTAATAATTTTTGCGAATCAAAATAAAAAATTTGTACGTTATAAAATTTCCTATCCCTATTAATCTTCGTATATGTTAAGTTATAAAATTTAATTTTGTTTCGTCTATGTATACGAGATGTTTCAGGGGTGAGATTTTTCAATCGCTCGGAAAATAACCAGAACTTAAAGACAAGAAAAAAATTGAACATAAGTCTGAAAATACATTGTTTTAGAGTTATCGCTATTTTTATATTGAAATTTGTTTCGAATTTTTTGTTTAAAAGAAAGACATAATTTTTATTAGTGTGTGTGTGTGTGTGTGTGTGTGTGTGTGAGCGCGCGCACGTGTATAACAAACTGTATCAAAGGATTAATCGACACTATCGATAGAGTGGTGCACAAACGTAACTTTGCAACTATGCACTGTGCTATTCACGAGAATCGCCTTTGACGAAAACGCAAACGCAAATTGTCACAGTTGGCTTCGAATTTCGAAGATCCAGCTGCGATATGATCATTCCTCTCAAATACAAGGACTTCAAAATTAACTAATTAATTCTACCGCTGCTACATCAAACAACATGAATCACCGACATTCCGTGAGAACATCACGAGACACAGTGCGTGCTGCGGCAAATTACTAATAAACTTCACGCTGTTTTCCAAGAAATAATGTGTGAAATAACATGCCGCGCGATGTGCAGACTGAACCGAAGGTTAAGGCAATACTCATACATGAAAAACCTTATCGCTAGATGCTGCAACTTGCGCTGTGGCATGATTAATAGCTTCCCTTCATTACAAAACTGTCAGTAAAGAGATCGATAAATATAGAAGTAAACACATTTGTTGAAAAGATATTCACAATATTAATTGACATCCATCATGTTAATTATAGTGATTATTAATATTCTGTCCATGCAATCCGCGATAAAAATCCGCATTCAATTTTACGCAATTAAATACATTATGATCATTAAGTAAATTCGTAACAATCGTAGCTAAGTAATTGGGTTAATGTTCTCGGCAAGTTTCCGAGAATCAAGTAATCAAGGAACCGTTCGAGCAGTGTTTAGTTTACCTTTATTCACGAGAAACAAAACTTTATCTCTACATTTGCACGTTACTATCGTAAAGGGGTACTCTCTTTTTCCTTCATTACGCCAACTTGCCTATGATACTCCCGCTAATTTCATTCTGCGACTCTGGCAATGTCTCGCACGTTTTTGTATTCCATATGATTCTTTTAGATAGCGGAAAAACTGAATCGACCTGGATCGATCAGTAATGTGCAAATAGATAGGAATAGAGAAAGCAGGGCACGGAATGGCGAATTGTCCGAAAGATCGGTGGTCGAGGGAAGGGAAGACAACGGAATTGGGAGGGTAACTAATGGACGTTTTACGGCGTCAATTATATACCGTCATAAAATATGAATAATTGCACGAGATTATGGGCATGCAAAATTTGTGCGAGCCTGCCTCTCTAGTCAGCGTCGTAAAATATACGGCGGTGAAGTAAAAGTGCAAAATGCTTAGTCAGCCTGTATTCGCTGGCGAAGCATCTGCGTGTGTCATATGCCAAACGGATGTGGATGATCTTCTGAGCACGTAGAAAAAATTGTTAGATTCACTTAAAAATGAAGTAGCACGTTAAACAATATTACATATAAAAACATGTGGAAAATGTAGATATTCATCATAATAAGAAAAGAAATAAAAAACATTTCTGAAAATCTGGAAAATAATAATTTAAATTATTTCTTATATCTTAACGTTTTGACTAAAAATTTAACTTAATGCGGCTATTATTAATTATTAATTAATAATTATTAATTAATAATTATTAATTAAAATTAGGCGATTTATTATATAAAACAAAAATTATAATTACAACACATTTTGGTAATTGCGATTTGCATAGCTATTCTTGTGTAGGAAGAAATTATTCATATCATGCAACAATGATCTAATCATTTCTCTATTAATAAACAATTTCGCTACAATTCATGATTTCATTCGCCGATTCATTACGTATATTCTTACAGCATAATACTCATAAAGCGTTCGAATAAATTTGTATCAAAGCGTGTAACAAATAAATAATACACATACAAATGAATAAATAAATGAATTAAACGAAATTTGTAACACATCGTGTGTGATTAGAACTCTCTCTATGATTTCATTCACCAATCGATGGAGACAAGACGCCATCCGGGAATAGTGGACGAATTATCCAAAGCAACGTCGAATCTCAAGCCGTACCTGTCAAGACGACACGTGGAATATTCCGGATTCCGTGAATACGTGATAGAGAATTTAGGCAACTGCCTTAGATACACCGGAATACCGGATGACACGCTGAGAGAAGGGAGACATATGGCAACGTGCTGCTAACGGCGGTTCGCTTAATCGGTTGCACTCGAGCGGAGTTTCCTTTGTAGAATAGCTTATCTTCGCGACGGTTCTAACCTCGATCACCCTCGGCACCGTGCCCTGTTTGCAAATTAATTCATCCTACTCAAGTCGCGAAATGCCAAACTGTCGCGAGTCCTGAACTACCGCGATTGTCGTTACAAGCTCGTGTCTTGGTAGATACTTTCGAGTAAGAGGAGTACAAATTAATGCAAATGATCGATGATAATGAAAGTAAGTAACCAGTAAAATCTTTGATCTTAAATTCTTGAAGATATATTAGGCATTAATAACATTTAATAAAAAAGAAGAAATTGTACTCGATAATAAATTTTGCCTTTTATAAAGAATTAATGTGATAAAGAAATTTAAATTAATAATAAATTTTATTTTAATATAGAATAAAATAATTCCAAGTATTACAATTAAAATAAGGAAATTATTATACTGTTCTTATAAACAATGTATGCTTTAATTCCTAGGTAGAACATATGAAAAGTTAATGACTGATGTTTTCTCCATTTTATATACAAAACAGTTCTATCGCATTCTGCAGTAGATATTCATAGGATTTTAACTCATGCAACAATAAAATTTGAATATCTCAAATCGAAGATTTCGAAAGTACTATCAACTTGTACATTGAATTTTATAATCGAATCTACGAACAATAGGGACAATATGTTGCCCGGCTGTCCCGTATAAGCTTCAGTTATGACACTTAAACGCATTTGCCGATTTTAACAGCCGGATACCCCTGATTTCGCGCAATTCCCATTCACTGGGTGCACCCAGACATTCCACGGTCTGCCGATCACATGTGTGCAGTAGGAATACGTATTTCTTGGTCTTTTCTTTTTCCTCCCTAACTTTTCGTTCTCGCACTCCGTCCTTACGCGCTCGAGAATCTCCATCGACTGGAATCGGATTTTAAAACTCTCTTGTACGATTCTTATTCGCGTTCTCCTTCTCATTGATTTGTCCTGGATACATGTGAGATCCATGTTGAATTCGTTTTATTTAAAGAAACGTAAAAAATGGAAAATGAATTTTTTTTAAACATTCAGAAAAAAAAATAGGAAAAATTGTTTTTAAAAATGTATAATGATTTAGATTATTTTAAAATATAATCAAATTTTATAGTATAATGATTTAGATTATTTTAAAATATAATCAAATTTTATAGTATAATGATTTAGATTGTTTTAAAATTTTGGTTAAAAAATTAATTTAACGGCTTTAATTAATAATATGGTTAGCATCTTAAATGAGATTTAAAGAGATTAAGTATATGGAAAATGCAAACTCAAGATGATAAATTCAAATTTTCAAGATATACCATTAAAATAATAAAACGTTTGAAGTTTATCTTGAAAATGCTTCATTTCCATGAATATGCAATTGTAATATATCAATATTAGACGTAATGTATAAATATTTAGACGCGGTTATTATCTTGGATTTTAGATATAAAAGAAATTTCTCCAATCTCATATAATGGCATTACACGTGTTTGTGCGCGATATCGTACGGCAGCAGCGCAGTTTTCAAAGTGCTGAAAAATGATATCGTGCTTGCAACGAATAATTTCGTCTATTACTTGGTATCTGATGCTGTTTTTCTCATATACTCGGTGATCTCGGATATTTCCCACGTGAATAAGTGTCGGCTGGAAAGAAGACAAAGATGATTCGTTTCCGTGAACGAGATATTAATTCGAACGTAATTTTACACGGCGAAGATAGACGAGAAATCCGAAAAGAACAAAAAAAATGGAGAGAGGCGCGGTGTAAAATCTACATATAAAATCGAAAACGATGTTCCGCAGACAGCGACAGGATGCGGAATCCCGCATATTCCGGCCGCACCGACGTGCAAAGTCCAAATGGCATTTTACCGGAGGTACCCTGCCGTGTCTGAGCTTGATTGCATTTTACGATGACGGGCATACTCGCGATCTCCTTTCTTCCCGTTGTGTCAATCTGATATCATCACTCGCGATGCAACTTTACTCCTCGCTAACATTCTATCACAGATTCTATTCTTCCGTTACGCATCATTGTGCAAATATCGCACGGTTATATGCCATCGTAACAGGACGCAAAAGCCAATGCGCGGACTTGCAGATTATAGAGAAGCGGCAACAGCACCATGCTCGTTTTACTCACTGCTCTACTGGCGCACATTAAGTTTAATTGCGAATTTAGTTAATGAGCGGCGACACTGGATGCTTAAGTAACTGGAGAAGCGCGTCCAACGTCGAAACACACCATCTTGCATCGACTCTCTCGCAGTGGCGTAACATAATCCTCGGTTATATAGTTACATATTCTATATTTACTGCGATAAAGTGTCTTTAGTATTATTAATACCTGCCTGCGCACGAGAGCATTGGCGGGATAAGCTTCGGTACGTAATAAAGCATGAGATCATGTGGAACTGTATTCTCCCATATCTTCGTTCACCTTCATATCCTTCATTCCACCGCCTTTTCCTTCGCGTTAGCGCCGTTCTTCGTGGACTAAAGTCAGCCATTACAGAGGGAAACCGCCATAAACCGATCTTACGATCGACCGTTAATCGTCCGGAGATCATCCTTTTGAACTTTTTTTTAACGTCATGTCCATCGAAGATATAGTAGCGCTTGTAATGCGGGCATAAAAGATACTAGAGTATTTTATGTCGCAATATATATATTTTAATATTTTAGAGTGTTAAATTACATTATGAAAGCAAAACATAAATTAAAGTGTTCATAAATTGAATTATATAAACACAAAAATGTAAATCTGATATTCGCTTCTATTTACTCTCAACATTTTTAATGATTTTTATTTTATTCATCACGGAATTTATTTTAATATCTTCAACAATTTTCAAAACTTTGTTAATAAAAATAAAATCTTTTCAATTTTATTAGTAAAAATAAACATTTGCACTATATTATTTATAACTATATTATTGTATAACACTATATTGTTTATTTTTAATATTTCTTGCCAGCCTTTAGATATTAATTTTCCATTACTGGAAAAAGAGTTCGATTGCATTAATTGGAATTGATTAAAAATGGATAAATCAGAATTTTCTAGTTGAATCTATTATAGTTGAAGTAATCAAAATTCTGATTGATACAATCAAAGTCTTCTGATTTATACATTTTCAACCAGAAATGTTTCTCAATAAATGCAATTTTCAATTAAAATCGATTCTATAAACTTTGAAAAAGAAATGTTTTTAACTTTAAAATACCAATATATAAATTTTGTGTGCAGATAAGCGAAGTCATTGAATGCCAAACAATATTTTGAATAATCAAAAGATCCTATTTGTCAAGTTAAAGCTAAAATTTTTTCATTTTCTGATAAAATTTTGATTTCACTTAATCTGATGTTAAAAAATTACGTGATGATAAAAATTAGATATTTTTCTAGTTTATTTAATCACTAAACTGATAGTTTTGTATTGAGTTATTATTAAAGTTACCCCTACAAAATTATTAATTTAATGATCTATCATAAAATAAAATTAAGTCTAAATCATAATTTAATCAGAAGATGAAAAAATTGGATAAACAGAAAGTTTAATAATTTAATCTTTAGTAATAAAAATTTAATCTATTACATACAGTTTAGAAAGAAATCTTCTGGCGATTAATATTATAAGAGAACGAAATAATTGATTTCAATTTTTAACTTATTTTATATATATTATTTTGTGTTATATATTTGATTTAAGTTTTATAAAAAGACATTGGATTTGGCATTTATATTTCATATTATATTAAGAACTGAATTTGATAGTGTGTTTATTAATTCTTTCTTTCCTTTTAAATTAATAAGGTTACTTGTGTTATTTATATTTAGGAAGGATTTTAAATATTTTCTCATTATATAAAAGTGTGAAATGTATGAAAAATTGATTGTTACATTAAGTAAAAGTGACTTATTTTCTCATATCATGAAATCGGATAACTTCTATCCAAATTTTGCTACCTCAAACGGCATGCATGTAAAAATCGAGATAGAAGATGTCTTAAAAATATCTTAAAAGCTTTTACTATCCTAATTTTAGATATGCGTACTGTTTAGGTTATTTTTTTTTTAATGTGGACTACAGTTATTCCATTTTATGATAATGTAGAATTTAGATGTGTATCAATTGTAACACTATATCGCTCAATATCGATAGTGTTCTAAGTTTGAAACTGAAATTATATCAGTAAGAAAGTAACTATTAGGAATTTGACGAATCTTTGTTGCGGAAATTGCATACATGGATCATAAATAAATAAACTCTCGTTAATCCAGCTAAGCTGCCTAATTTCCAAGTTGGGATCGAAGGGTTTTGCAGAGATCGCACGCGCGTTTCCAAGCGGAGGCAGACACGCTGCTTAACTTCGTACGTGCTTCTGTCATGCACCGAACTTCCATAGTTTGGCTTTCATGGGAAATATAACTTTGTAGCTTAAATAGGAACAAACCTCGCATATCCTAGGCGCGGTTTTGTTATCGCCCACGAATAAACTCGCAGAATAAACTTCACCGAACTTGATAATCGTACAGACAAAGGGAGGGGGGGAGAGAGAGAGAGAGAGAGAGAGAGAGAGAGAGAGAGAGAGAGAGAGAGACGTAGTAGTCGACCGACGACGAGTACTTACTTAACTTAACCTAACGTACGTACGGTACCGGACCCGAACCGACGTACTTACCGTTACGTAAC
>NW_012130066.1:5920295-5931658 GCF_000143395.1 Atta cephalotes
GTAGAGTAGTAGTAGTAGAGTACGTAGTAGTAGAGAGAGAGAGAGAGAGAGAGAGAGAGCGTGAATTGGCCCAGCAGATTCTAATTACCAACTAGACGTGGCCCAACGCGATTCCTTGAGAAACTTCCCACAGTTATGGCTCGTATATTCGACGACCTGCTTTCATCTACGATGGCTTCGTCCTTCTTTGCGCACGAGCGGAGCTTTTTTTATTTCCTCGGGACATTCGTTCGCGAGCAAATGACTGGCCTACTTGCAACTCAGCCAAAACGAAATATTATTGAATACTCGTTAAACGATCATCAGCGTATATTCTTGCGCGGTTTGCTGAAACTTTCTTCGCCAAGTAATCACGTTTAGCGACTCTCTCTTTTTTTCTCAGCAATACTTTTTTTATAACCTTTCGGGACTATTTTTGCTTTTGAGAGCACGAATACATTTCTTCGTAGGTAACAAACAAACGCAAGCTCACGTGAGAAATGCGCAAGGGCACGCCTTCTCTCATCGGCGTGGCGTCTCCAGTCGCCTCCCCGCGGAAGCTTTTTATTTTACTTCCGGAACGGTGGAGCTTTGTGCCTCCTCTATGCGGCGGGGGACTACCGTCCCGGCGGCATTGCGAAGCTTTACGATCTTTTAATGGACGTCGGATTTAACAGCGCCACGCAAAAGCTTCGCGGCAATAAGGCGGCAACCGTAATCGCCGTGAAGAATCTCGGTCGCTGTTTTGCACTCGCGGTTCGGCCCCTTTTCGTGCACCCATTGTGATAGTATCCCAAGCAAACCTACCCACGCCCCGAGGAACCTCGTTGGCTGGTCCGCCTCGCTTCGCCTCGTAACACATTCAGAAACGCGACGAGACCGGTAATCACCGTCTACCTCGATAAATCATGATTTTTTTTTCTCTTAACGATCGCCGTTCCCCGACTCTTTATATTCCGTACCGAGCTTTGTTTAAATTTAGTCCTTCGACTTCGCCAAGTGACATAGTATCCCGCTGACGGAAAGAATCCCCCTCCTGCGATTCCGTTTGAAAAATTAGATGGAGCGCTGCCTGCACTTCTCCCAGACTCGAGACACTTATTACTTCGTCGCTATATATCGCATATATAACGACTTCATCTCGTTAACTGATTTATAGTTATCGCTGTCGCGCGTCAAGTATGGGTAGAGTCGTGAAGATTAACATCTTTATTAACGGCACACAACTCGTTTTCCGTTACCCTCCCCGAAATCTCATTGAAGTGCGCTCGAGGGGCTCGTTTCGGCCCGTACAATCATGCCGACCCGACAAATCGCGGTTTTATTTTAACGATCAACCACAGCCCGCAACAGAGCGATCGGCGGTTTCATCGTTATACGGTGCTGCGCCGTCATTGAACTGGGATTACGTCAATCTGCGCTCACAAAGTTCGTCAAGGGGAGACTCGTTCACGCGCCGATGGCAGGATGGAAGCGAAAACGATCGCTTGTGCTAGTGGCAGCTCGTTCAAATTGGGAATTAAACTGCGACAACAAGGCGCGAGAAACGATTTTTTTTCGTATTAAATCGCGCGGATCATTCATTGGCCGTAAAACAAAAAATGTTTTTATTGTCAGTATCTCTTAATCATCAATGAAACTTTTTATGATAATTTTACTTTACTATTTAATCGAGAAAAAAATTTGTACAATTATTTTTGTAACTCGTCAAGTATCCATGATATTTTTTTTTCAAATCACGTTGAATAATTTTGCAATAATATGTCAATTAAAATTATTTTCCGCGCGCAGCTCTTTTCAGCTGTTTGGTTTCAGCAACAACACCGACTCTTTATATCAGCTAAAAAATTATCGAATAAATCCAGCACTTTCCATTTCATCAACGTGCGCCCAAACAACGCTTTTCAAATAAATTACCAAAATTGCTTTCTGAAATATCTCAAATAAACGTGTCACCGGTTTCTGTTGGCGCATATTCATTATGTCACTCGACATTCTACATCGATTATTATTATCATCCCATGCTGCAATATCGTTTATTCAACGTTCCGTCGAAGTCAACACGGCGTAAGTCTTGTCCAACGATGACGAACTACTTCCTCGTAATGAGCGTAGACGAAATCTTCTCGCGCGTACTACCGGACGGCAAATGTAAAACAACCACTCGTTTCGTCAAGGTGTAATCTGTCTTTGTCACTATGCAATAACTTTCCTCGCGCTTACTAGAGAGGGGCGTGACTTCCTTTCTTCCGCTTCAGTTCCCGTAGAACCCGTTAGGTTCGCCACCAAGATTCTGGCGCGTAGCATATTTCCATCGGATTTGTTTTGATCGGACAAATTCAATTCTAGGATATATAACTTGGATAACGACTATTAATTTGAAAGTTATCCGATTTTATTCGTTTTATATCCTGATGGAAGGTGCTGCAGTACATTCCGCAGACAGTCGAACGTTCTCGCCTTTTACGTTCTCGGCGCTTCACCAATTCGATTGGATTCGAATCGATCCGTCGTTATTCGAGCGTGGTTAATCTATTACCGTGGTGTAAACATCGCAAGGATACACACAGACGTATTTGCAATTAAATTCGATCACGACTGCGCTATCTCTCTGGAAGGCGGAGGCGCGGCGGTCGATTAATGATCCGGAAAAACGATAGCACGTCTCGAATCCGCTCGAGATACGGGCCCTCTCGACTCTTTCCATCATCCAATATAGGTATGGTTAGACGCCTACGCGGGTGCACAATCCAGCCGGATTCGCGAGATCGAGGCGTTAGGATTAATTCGTGTCACGACATAAACGGAGAACTCCAAACCGCAGACACGAACACGTAACTTAATTTCCAGGCATCGTACTTTCGTTTCTATTTGCATCGGGCAGAACACGATCGTTTCTGATTAATCTTTCGTTAATCTTTCGTGGAATCGAATCATCTGCTTCTCTTTTCAGATTCGATTGCCCGTGTCTGACTATTATCATTCTATTCCACTTGCCGATGTTTTTTTTTGTCTTTATTAAAATTTTATAAAGGATGCCAATTTTAACATGTAATTGATACATTATAAAAAATTTGTAGTTTCCTGATAATAAAAAAAGTCTACAATTCCAATTAATTTTAATAATTAATAAATAATAAAAAAGATTTAAATACTGTACACGAAGAAAAAACGTTTTTGTTAAAGTAAGTATTTAAAAATTTTAACTAAATATCGACCTGAAAATAATTTTGTTAAACCATCTAAATAATAACGTAGCAATCTCAAGCAATAATGAGCAATGCTATAAAAGTACTACTTTAATATTCCAGCAATCAGTTTAAGTCCTATATATAATTATTTTGATAATCCGGCAAAATTACTTTCACATCAAGCTAAATTTTTAAATACTTCAATAAAGCCATTTTGTATAAAACGTATTTTATGATTAATATTTTCATATATTATATATTAATATTTTAATATCATACATTTTCAATGAAGATAGACAAATTTTCAATGAAGATAATGAGTTTCTTCCTAATAATTCAATTGTACACGCTAATTATTTGTTACTTTGTCAATTGCTGAGAATTAAAAATTAACGAGCCTGCCGGAAAATATTTTTCATTAAGGTATTAATAGTTCCTATTCGTAATCGGGCGACATCTTGTTAACGAGTTCTTTTTTTATCTTATCTCTGCAAAATGTTATCCGGTCGATACTCTTCGCTCCTTCTTTTTGTTAGCGCTCGATGCTCACGTTCCGCGGAGCCGCGGAAATATCTACGTGCTAGCAATACATGTGTACGATAACTCGACGAATGGTGGACATTACCACGACGGGCGGTCTACAACGATAGCGGGGACACAAAATTACAGCCGGTTGCATTTACGTGACTTTCCGTTGCACTCGCATACGAGCACGCGCCCACCGTACTGCTAAGGTATTTCCTACGACGATTATCGTTCGTCCTGAATTGATCGTAATACAAAGATAACCGTTAATAACTCAATTCCCGCTACGAGGCGTGCTAATGGTACATCTGCCAGCGCTTGTCTCACTCGGTATCGCGCGGCATCGTACATATTAACGAGAATGCCGTGCTCTTCTCCGGCGTTTATTTAGAGCGAATTAATTTTAAGATCCGGCAAAACATCTGAGCTCGATCAATCATTCATTCGATTGACGAGTGCTGTTAACGAAACATTAAGTAATTTTTGGATATAATTAATTATGAAAATTATTTTTAAAAATGCTGCACAAAACGTTACGTTTTTATGTAGCAATTTTAGAAGGAGCAATGATGACCCAATTCCTTGAGATTAATAATATTTTGTTATTTTTAATTTATATGTGTGTCAAAATATAAATAAATTTATTTTTATAGTTGCTACGTTTCAAAGTAAATAACGTTTATGTCGACGTATGCATTTAATAAATAATAAATAATAAATCACACGAGTAATCATTTGAGTAAAATTTTATAGATATATTTCTTGTTACATTTTTTAGTTAAAAGCAATAATAAATATAATATAATAAATAGGAGCATATAATAAATAGGAGCTTGGCGATTTATAAAAATGATTAAGAATAATATTAAAATGAGTATACTTAATTAATTTGATATTATAAATTGAACAGTATATTTTAAATGTAAAGCGCTACAGTGCATTTTTTTTCTCGAGGTTTTAATAAGATTTATGATAGTTCTTGTGACAAATCCTGTCGTTCAATTGCTTGAATTGTGCTTTATTGAATTATAATGTCTACGCGGCACAAACGTCTATTCAAAGGATAGAATGAAATGCTTGGATTTCGGATTGTTACGGACAATTCTTTTCCCGCCGCAGTGGTTAGAACCCAAACAAAGAGGGAGACAAATTATTCGTCGAAAAGCACCGACGAAAAGGGACGAGAGCGAGAAAATCGTTTGCGCCCGCGCTATGCAAACACACTCGGCGTTGAATTTGTCAGAAGGCTTTTTGGGACCGGGAATGGCGACCGGGAGCATCGTATCTAAATCCGGACACGGGCTTGTAAGGGATGCCCATTGGGCGAATGGCCCAGAGGCGACATACATTCGTTGCAGTAACTAGAAAGAGGACGAAGAGAGAGGAGGAGGACGCGAGAGCATATGGTTAAACCGTAATAGTAGGGGTGATATATTTAAACCCGGCAAAGTTTGGTGCTTGGTTCAAACGCGGGGGTGCGCCAGGCGTGCCTCGCATAAGTTTACATTATCTTACCATCTGATAGCAACTATGGCGGCTATGCCAGGCTCTCGGCGGGCATACGGAGCGAGGTAGAAGGTCGGCAGAAATTTGGCCCATGAGAAATCGCCTCGGAATTATCGATGATATTCTTTGCGCGATGAAATGAAAATAAAACATCGGCACGAATGTCCTCGAATTTACTTACAAATAAAACCTGAAGTGTCACTCACCGATTTTAATGAAACTTTGCATATTTGTAGAACTTTAAAAAATATTTGACACGTATTTTTTTTTATCGGCAAAGGTCCACTCTAAAAAGTGAAAATTATCCCTTAAAGATAAGGATAGATTTAACATATTAGAGGAAATAAGTTGAAAATTTTAAAAAGTAAAATGGGTAAGGAGTTTTTGGAATCGCTGAAACTAAATTTTATGTCAAAAGTATGAAATTTCAAAGTTTTCAACTTATTTCATCTAATATGTTAAAGCTATCTTTATCTTTAAGGAGTAGATTTCACTCTTCATAGTAGACCTTTGCCGATAAAAAAAAATACGTGTCAAATATTTTTCAAAGTTCTACAAATATGCAAAGTTTCATTAAAATCGGTCATACTTCCGTAGGTTTACTTGTCAGACGATATTATTATATGTTCGACGACACGTAATATATAAATGAGGATTATTGTACAATACACGATATTCCTGATTTAAAAAGATAATAATGGAGATAATAATACTATTTGTAACGAAAAGTGAAGATAAAATTATGGATTCGTTCTCTCGTTAAACATTTGTGACGTTTATAAAAATACGTGACAAGCTAACTTTTCGCGACAATGCTAATGCGATACAACTGCGTTTCTTTTCGCGAAAGTAACGTTTCTTGGAACAGGATCGTTACCCTCGCCGATGAAAAGATATCGACCGTCGTGCTATTTCGATTACATACGTACACATATGTACACGTATATGTATCACGCCAAGTGTTACGCTATCTTTTCAATCTAATTACCATATCGCGTATAATTTGATACCTCCAATAAAATACGTTTCGTTCAACAGTATACCTAACGTCTTAAAGATGATTTACTTTTCGCTGATATTATTTTTTCTTCATGCAGTCGCGAAACATTGATTTTAAATATTGAAATATAATCCTTCGTTAGTAACATGAATTTTAACTCTTTAGTTTTTTTATTCGTCTTCTAAATTCTAGTATACTTATCAAAGCTTTAACAACGAGCTATTTTTACCATCATAGAAATCAGATTTTATTTTACTCATTTTTTTACAGATTTAAATTTATCTAAAAATCATAATCAAAGTACCTTTAAAGACTTCAGTTACCTGTAAAGGGTTAAGAATACTCTATTCTCGCCAAACGAGGCATGATTATTCGAAGAATCAACTTGAAAATCTCTCCAGCTGAGAATTACAGAAGTTAGTGGTAAACCAAACACTATTGCGATCCTATATTCCACCCTATTTTTCTCTCATTCTTTCTCGAGAATGTTTCATCTTTCCTCCTCTTCGAACTTCTCTCTCTTCCCCTTTTATTATAAAACAACCAATTAATCCAAACTCGATAAGAGGATCAGCAGATAATGAATGCAATAAAAATATACGCACCAATAACAATAGCGAACTTGAGCAAAATATGCTAAGAGGCTTAGCGAACCCTCGTTCGCTACGTTTTCTCCGCCTTCTCCGCCTCGCTCTCAATATCATTGTCTCTCGTCGACTGACTTGGGATTTACGAGAAAGAGCGACTAAACGACGCAATTGTTTGTATAATATAATCCTTCGAAGGAGCTGTCTTCGCAACTTTGAGCATCGTTGAACGTAAAATTAGCAGATTTATCGCTGCCGATACAAAAGGACCGCGATCAATAGCTGCTTCTGCAATGAACTTAAAGACGAGAAGGGCCTGTTACATTTTCAACGAGCGAATAAAATTGTGAATTCAACTAAATCATAAATATGCATATCGTACATTCATTTTTAATTAAATTTCAAGATGCAAATGTATTGAAGCCACAACTTCACGGCGCAATTCCCGATAACATTTCGTGTAATTCACACAATATTTTCGCGTTTACATACTGTCGCCCCGTCATTAGTCGGAATCGATTTCATAGCGACGAGCATTAATAAAACTGGCTAAACTGCTACCGGACAACATGTAATGCTAGCACGGCCGAATTGCCTCGGGAAAAGGCATACTTTGCTAGCACGCCATTGTGTAATTATGTACTTTACCTCGTTAAGAATATTACTTCACCTATAAATCCGTAATCGCACTCAAATGAACGTCACTATTTACCGATGAAACCAGTAATTTCTGTCATTAAGGAAACTATTGTAGAAATAATTAACGAAAATTGTTAAAGTTTCATTTTTTTAATTTTTTAAATTTTAAGATATTGGTAATCTTTTTTTGGAAATCAGGAAATTTTTTAAATTAAAAATTTTATAAATTCAAGATATGTTGTAGAATATTTTTTAAAACAGATACATTTTTTATTAGGTGTGGGAAAAAGTTCGTGGCGTTTTTCTCATTAGATAACATTTAAACAACGCCATGAACTTTTTCCCATATCTAATAATTTACAAATTTTATCTGCCTAACATCCAGCGATTTGTTCATAATGATCTATAATTTATATGAATTTATTATTGAATATAAAAATTGATAAAATAAATTCTTGCACTGAACTTCTGAACAACAATTCTTGCACTTCTGAAAAAAATATTCTAAATTTTAATAAATATTTATTTGAATAGTATGAACTAAATGTTGCTTATAGTAAATAAGTACTTAATAAAAAGAAATGTTAGTTAAATCAAATTAGTGGTTTTATATCAAACAAATATATCTTTATATTTAGCAAATATTTAAATGACTCTATTCAAACAAATGATTTATTAAAATTTAATATATTTTTTAGTGTATTTTTTATCTTAAATATCTTAAATTTTAAAAGTGACGGGAATAAGAAAAACACAAAATTACGAAATAGAAATACTGTGAGAATATACCTATATTCGTAAGCTAGTGGACTCACACCTCTCCGTCTACAAGGCTCTCATTCATCAGCAAAGGATCATTGCTGCCAGGTTTATCCGGTATTTTTCGCACCGCGAAATGGACCAACGAAGACATTATGATGCTGGTTCCGAATTTACGAGAACAGTAGCGACGAATTACAAGGGAACATCGTTACTTTGCGCACGACTTCGCCGCAGGTGCGCCGCCCGCTGTACGATATATATTCGACCCCTCTAAATCGTCGTGCACGACCTCTCGAGATATTACCGTGGCGCGGCGGCGGCTACATGGACGAAGGGCGGCTACCGAGAGTATATAGGTAGAGGGCAAGATAGGAAGAGAAGGGGCGAGTCGGCCCGGCCGGTATAAATTGCATCGTGCGGTCGACGAAGCGCGGTCGAAATTGGGGAAATTAAGTTCGTGTATAGGGGAAGTCCTGGGCTATACGCCGTTGTAGATAATACACAAAGAGACCACCGTGTTATGTGGTAACCCCTATACTGTCGATATTGATGTCGAAGTCAATGCGCAAAGACGAGCGAACGATAAGAAGCGACGAGAGATATCACGGAACGAAGAGGAATCTTTCAGTGATTCTGGCTCGATGTGTGTTCTCGCGATTAAATGTATATTTACGCTGTGGCGACACATGTCGTTGAAATAAAAATTTCCGGGCTCCGGTTATTGCGAGAATAAGACGTGCCCGTCTGGACGCATTTTACTACCAAAACGCGACAATTCTGCGGCGCATTCGGCACCACTTGGCATTGAACGCGACGGAAAGATCGATGATAACGTTCAACGCTTTTCGCGTGTATCTGTGCCAGGAACATAGAATCGGATTTCCTCCCCTTCGTTGGATTCCGCAAAGATCTCTCCGTTGGTATCGGCTAATCCAGGATTGATACACGATTCCAGATTTTCGAACGTGCGATCTCGTTCGTCGATACTCCTGCTCTCGTGAACATTTTCGAAACTTGAGCAACGAACCCGAAAACACCCTTTCATGTTCTCTTACTTGCTACGCGGTCAGCGCCGAAGGGAGTCTGTGTGGAAAATTTCGTCCGAACGCGCTTTCGGGGCATCACTTCATTGCAAAGCGGATGAAATAGTCGCTTCGACATCCTTTTCAAGAGTTGTTCTATTCTTCTGCCAAAATCAGCCATTCTTCTTCGTCAGTTTTTTTATTTTGCAGAATCTTCTTCTAGGTCCATGTATTCAGAAGCTAAATAGAATATCGTGAAAACTTTTTTAAGACGGCAATGAAACAGTAACAGCGTCTAAATTCGATTAAAGTTTTGCTAATATTAAAAGTTAAATATTAAATGTGGAATTAATTTTAAATAACGCAGCTATATTATCATCTAAGATTTCAGGACTTCGTGGATGGCATTTTCGAACTTTTTCACTTCAGGTCCAAAATGCATAAGTTAGACTTATTTGAGTTGTCACGCTATGCCGAGCATTTTGCCATGTTTCTTTCTTCCCTTTGCTATTCTTCATCCATTTTTCATCCGTTTTTTAGCGTACGCGTTGCTTAATCATGATTCGATTTAGAAGAAAAGTTACGTCGGATGCCAGAACGAATCAACCAATGAATAGCGGTCTAACTACCGAGCTGTTAGCGGCACGCGTGCGAGTATGGAAACGCGTTATGAATCGTTTAATTCCATTTCATTCTCAGTCCGGAATCCCGCACCTCTATTTTCGTCCCTCGCGCATTCTACGCTACTTCCCTTCCTACACCCCTGTATCCCTTCCTTTCCGACCGCGCGACGCCATGCAGTCATTGAAAATTGGCTGCCGCAAACAACTCTGCACTTTGTTAACCGCATTGAAAACGATTTCACTAAACCGCATATTCCTTTTCAAAAGCTACTAACGCAGTATTCAATATTTTTTAATTTATGATTGTTTCTCATTCCAAATAGTTTAATAAAACGCGTTTATTGCTGTTTTGTAATATTGTAATATAAAACCAAACGGTATTATGTAATGAAACTGACAACAGAAAATTATTATTTATTATTATTTATTATTATTTTCTTCATTTAATATTATAATATATGCAAATTAAACCAAAATATGTTGTGTAATCGTATATTTATATTAAAAATATATTTATTATATTTTATTTATCAGAGTTGTGGAAATGTAATAACATCATGAATATAGATTACAAAGTTTACAAAGAGAGGTATTGATAATCATTTTATTCTTAGCTATTTCACAGTTAAGTTTGTTGTTCGCAAGCGAATTAAGTAGTGTACACTAAAAAAATTATATATTAAATTATATATTAAACAATTATAATAGTAATAGTGGAGTTTTATAACTCATTATTAAAGGTGCATATTTGCAAACACGTAAGTAAAGTTATAACTTACAAATAAAATTATTCTTTATAGTAATTTACAATTAAAATTACAGTAGTTTACAGAAATATTTACGTGATCATTTGACAACGAATTACAAACAATTTTTCTTAAGCTCTGTGCGAACATAAAAATGCAAATACAATATATATGATATTACCATTACGTTATATTACAAAAATTTTTATTCACAAAAATTTTTATTCACAAAAATTTTTATTCACAAACTATGAAAAATGCTATTGTTATTGCATTTTTGTTTAATATGAATATTCACATAAAATACATATAAAAATATAATATAAAGACATTTATTTACACAATTAGAGAAAAAAATATTAATTTTTCTAAAAACACATAAATTTATATATCTATTATAAATTGTGCAATTTTTACATATATTTATATTTTATAATTTTGCATATATATAATTTTTATATATATTTCTTACATTATACTAAATACATAAAATGAACAGTTATTTGCAATAGAGCACTGGTTACATAAAATGGCTCGAAGTAAAGACCGACATGTAATTTTAGTAATGTCGTTGATCTCTATTTTCAACATTTTATAAAAGCTTCTCTAACGCTAAGCTAAGCAAACCACTCGAAGGACAGGGACGAAGCGTATAGAGAGACAGAGAGAGAGAGAGAGAGAGAGAGAGAGAGAGAGAGAGAGCGACGACGACGAACAAAGAAGAGTAAGAACAACGTCGGACGGGAACGGGGACCGGGGTCGGTTACGGGAACGGGAAAGTAA
>NW_012130066.1:5931764-5947063 GCF_000143395.1 Atta cephalotes
ANANANGANAGANAGAGAGAGAGAGAGAGTCGCAACGGCGCAAAATGAAGAATGACAATCGCGGAGACGGGGCTGGTCGGAAGAATCAAGCATAATTTCTCGGTGATGGTGCGCGGCGTCGGCTTTTCAACCCTTATAATATCTTCAGCGTCCCAGTCACGACCCCTATCGCGTCCTTCAGTTCCCCTTTCCGCGCGCGCGTTTCTCTCCATCTTTCGGTTTCGCTACCGGTACGCCCTCACTCCTGGGAATACATTTCCATGCATTTTCCTGGGCCACTCACTTCCCTCCCGTTTCTCTTCAGCCAAGCTTCCACCGTCTGCTTTCCCTATCCGA
This sequence comes from Atta cephalotes, assembly GCF_000143395.1. NCBI lineage: Eukaryota > Metazoa > Arthropoda > Insecta > Hymenoptera > Formicidae > Atta > Atta cephalotes. The sequence goes on from NW_012130066.1 coordinate 5,932,101, forward strand.
CAACTTTCGTCGCCCTCGTGAATCCTCTCCATCTCACTCCCTTTCTCATCATCTCTCCTTTTCTGCTTTTTCTACCTTCTTTCTCGCGCTTTAATTACCAACTTTTCCCTGTTTTCCAGAAATTCGCGCTCAAGCGAGCAGCTTTTTCGCGCCGACAATAGTGGTTTCGCCTCTGCTTGTTCATCTCCTTCTATCTACTTCCCTTCTTTCCTTTCATTTTCGTAATACTCCTCGTTTCTTCTTCTTTTTTTTTTGTCCAAAGCTAGCGTCTCTGCTCACCGATGATACATCCAGCAGTCCGTTTTCGCTACATGCAGTTTTCGTCTGCGAAGCACCTCTGCGAAACGCAAATATACACAGTCGCGCGCCGAGCGGTGGATCGGGAAATCTTGTAATGCTCCGCTTTCCATCCGTCGTCTCCCTCCGCTCTTCTGCTTGTTTATTCGTCTCTTCAATTCCCCACCCGCCTCTGACAGGCTTCGAAATGTGATTTGCCAACGTCTATAGCAACGTGCAATGTATCCGTGCAAATACACAAGCGATGGAAATGCTCGAAGGAAGACGCGTGCAGTCCGTGCTTAGTCAATATCATATAAAGTCAAAATCGAGATCTTTCCGGCCACAAAATCCATGTATTCGGTATTAGAAGAAAAAAAGCATCTAAATTTATTATTTGAAGAAAAGATGTACATTACACTTGCACAATATACCCGTGTACGGTTTCGAAGCTTCTGAGTTACATCCAAGCTTCGGACATTCGGGAATGGACGACTATTTTCCGAGCGACGAAACTTTCCGACGAAATACGCGCGATAATTTTGTTAAGTCCGCTCTCAGGAGAGCCTCGAGAGTCGGAACGTCCTAGAGGAACCGCAACCGTACTTTCGGTGGAGCATAAATATAGAATAGCGGCTGACTGGATAGGCGGTGGGGTGGTTAAAAGTTTTCTTTAGTTTAACGATCTGCTCGTTTGAACCGAGAAGTTGAGGTTCTCTTTCTCTTCATCTCTCGTCTTATGTTTCTTCCCTTTTTTTTCGCCATTTCCTCTCTGCTCTTTCGAATCTGTCTTCTAATGTGCATCCTTATTTGTGGCTAATAATGGATAAAGAATGATCAGAGAAGCCTTCGCAATTCGCAACAAGACACGCCGCTTCCGACGGCCTCTTTAACCGTTGACAGGGCTGTTTTCAAGTGGAATACTAGCTATCGTTATCACCTACCAATCTATCAAGTGATGTTATCGTTCGTGGTGTTGTTGTACACCAACTTCGTGAGGCTCGTTATAGTGATGATTCAACGATCTGCTGCGTGCTGAAAAGTATGTAAGGGAGAGGAGGGGGGGGGGGGGGAGGCAATGAGAATGAAATCGATGACGGAAGATATTCAGATGACTCATTCGTACAGTGAATATTGACATAATCGATCATCGTTGGGATAATGAATAAATTTTGCAAGCAAAATAATCATAATATATTGCAAAAGCGGTATATTACCTGTGATGAAATTTAATCTGATAACTGATTCATAAATTTTTTAATAAAGTATATATGATTTATGTTCTCTTTTATTAAATCTTTTTTTTTAATTTAATAGAAGAATTACAAGCAAATTTTTTAATTAAATACTGAACATATATACGGAAAAAATGTTTCTTACTGAAATATCTAAAAATTTAGTTAGATACCGATTTGAAAATAATTTTGTTGTCTCATCAAAATAAATTATATAGAATGTCAAAATTTGTTTACAGTATTACTCATCATACTTGAAAGTCTTGCATAATTTATTTTGATGATCCAACAAAATTATATAAATATTTTCAGATCTAATTACATTTTAAAATACTTAAGCAAAACTGTTCTTTTCGTATTTGAATTCTATGAATGCGTGAATACACAACAAATGCTCTATTCATCTGCTCTATTTCATCGGCATTGTAACTCAAGATTTTTAAATCTAGATTTTCAAGTCACAGCAAGTGCTATACGTCATTCCGACCCTTTAATTATTATCTCGTTTCGCATCGCACGTATTTCTTTTTCAGCAGCTTGGAGGGTGAGCTACTGAACCGCGCGCGGAATACTCGCTGGAAACACGCGAGGGCGTTCCTCGGCTACTTGGGGTAATTCCCAAAGAGATTATCGAAGACGCATCACCGTGAATCCGCGTCCAGATACAAATTGGTCCCATGCAACCGTGACCGGTGGCGCGTCGGTACGCGCACACGATGCCGTTAATACATACACGTTTGTGCGTGTGTTGAACGCGCATACAGAGCGGTGTACAGGTGCGACGTCTGTGCACAACGAGGAAATTGCGGGCTCGCTGGTCCCCCAGGTGCTCTTCGTCATCATAAAGCCTACGGCACTGGCGTTGTACCTGTATTAAACCCATCCTGAAACACAGCCCTCCGACTCGCCCTTTCCAATGTCGCTTCCTACCCTCGCCGCACCTCACCCTTTCCTCCCCCTCGCTCTACCCCTTCCTACGTCACGCTTGTCCACTGTATTTCGCGTATATGCATCGCAATCCGAGGGAGAACACCAACCATTTCTAGAGACCGTAACGCGGCGTCTCCCATAATAACTGCGGCCCGGTCACTGTGTTATTTAATAATCAGTATTTATAGCAAAAACTTGCCAGACATCCGGCATATGGACCGTTGCCTCTCAAGCTTGTTCACCGCTTTGAAATCCACGACCTTGAATGTTTTGTCCCTTGAATGTTTTACGAAGGGACACAAGCTGGTGAAAGTGGTTTTAAATTAACACTTTAGCATTATCCCAAGCATCCTCGATCCCTTGAAACGAGTCCGAAAAAACATTTTTTTTTTAATTCGTGCGATATCTTTTTCTTTCTCTTTCTTTATTTATTAAGAAATTTTTGTACAAAATTAATTAATGTCATGTTATAACGAGAAAATAAGTATATGACTGGGATATTTCTTCGGGATAAAGATTTTTTTTTATTTATTTCAGGAGATGCTAACGCGATGGCAATTATTTGTACGAATTACAGTTCAACAAAAATTTTTAAACTAGCTTTATGCATTGCAAAATTTTTTTTATTGAATTAAAATACGCACAAATAGAAAGTCTTTTGTATCGATTTCAAAAAAATCGTACAAAAATGAAAAAAATTTTTTTTTTGTTCATATCTATCAATATCAGCTCAGGTTAAAATTTGTTTTCTATAAATTTTATTATTTATATGGGTAGTATAAGTATCAGCGGATCTCAAGTCATTTAAACGAACAATACTGACAATGAGTTCGTAGAACTAAGACACTGAAAATCTGGAAAAAATATATTAGCTTGAACGTAATTCACATGTGCGGTGTAGATGTATGCTTAGCAAAGATTCAGAATGGCAAACAGCAGTAATTGTGTCTAGCAGTAGGTGCTCAATCTTGCAAGAGATGGTGGTGCAATATGTTAGATAAGGACAGATGTATGCGTTTGCGTGAGACACAACGATATATAATGTAAGAAATGAATTAATGATATTACTACTATCAACATTTTTAATTTGGAATTTAAAAAGTGTACTATATCGACATCGATCAGATTTGGCCGTCGCGCATTTCCTTCATAGTTTATTTTAAAATGCTAATTAATTATTAGCGCTTGTTCGAATTTTAACGAGTCCGTATCATTGCTGTTCAGCTCCATTGAATTTTCTCGAAAAATTTTGATTCATTTTGATTTCCATAAAAGTGATATTATGCATATTCTGATGAGTGTTGAATTGAATGTGCTCGTATTCGTTATCTCAGTTGTATACATCTCGTGTTTGCATGCATTTCGATTTTTTTCTTTTTTCTTATCTGACATTCTTTGTGATTCTTTGACATTTTCAATGTTAATCCGTTTTATCTGCACGTTAGAACAACTAAAATTTTCACACTTTTTTACTAAACTTGGACTAGCAATAGTGTCTACTATCTTGACTCGTTTAATACGAAGAAAGATATGACTTGATACGAAATATACTAGAATATATATTATAATATATATATATATATATATATATAGTATATGTATTTTCATTAAAATAGTGATTCTTTTTTCTCAAAAAATTTTGCTATGTATAATAACATACACATGGCGCAAAATTTCGAGATTTGTGCAGAGCAAAAGTAGCTTTCCTAGTTGGGAACATACGATCAAATATAAAAAATATTTATTTTCTCAAAAATAGTGTATTTTGGGGATTTTTAGTATCGCTAATTCCAATTCTAGCATATATTTATAAAATTTCAAGCCCTAAGCGCGCAATGTTGACAACATAAATGAATATAAATGTATAGACTTATGCAGAGAACTTTCCTTTAGCATTACTCAGAGTTAACAACAGGGACGTAGACAATTTGTAGCTCCTTTTTAACCTTTCTTGTTTAGTTTTTAAATTTATTTTTTGTATTTTTTTTTACTTTTTGCTTTATAATTTTTTTATTTTTTATGTTTTTATATTTTAATTTTAATTTTAATTTTTTTGTATATTTTTCAATATTTATATTTTTTTATATATTTTGAGCAACGTATATACAATTATGTTTAATACAATATTAATATTGAAAATACCACCAGAATGATGATATTTTAAACCAAAAGCCATAAAAGTCATTTTCCCACCTTCTAATAAAGGTTAATATTGCATGTTAATACGTCTAGTTTAATATACCTGTACAGTATGTTTTCGATTATTGCACTATAAACAATGTTAGAAATAGAAAGTGATAGTTCATCGGTGAATGAATGAACTTGCTATTGAATACAGTTTTGGCACAAAGCGCGTTCAGTATGTGAACCACAATGATCATTTGTTAGGACGCATGGTTTACCACATGAACTACCACAGAATTGACTAATCGAAATATACTGACTGGTTTAATTAACTAATACTCATTTAAAAGGGGTATTCAATCAATCAAATCGTATTGCACGTATATTTACACAGAATAAACAATTTTGCTAAAGTATCTAAAAATAATTTTGTTGTTGGACTATCAAAATATTATAATTATGTAGAACATTCAAACCAGTTGTTCGAATATTAAAACATTTGTAACATTTGCTCGTGCCAAAATTTTCTATATAATTATTTTAAGTCCAACAAAATTATTTTTCTGTATCTATCTAAATTTTTAAATATACTTTAACAAAATTGTTTCTTTTTATGTGTCAGTTTTTTCAAATAGTCATTTTTATTCAAGAAATTTCTATAACAAAAAGGCTAACAGAATATAGAGTATATAAAGGTATATAAAATATACATAAGGCTATAAAGAAGTAAAGTTGAAGTCTATATAACTCAAGGCAACAATTAGCCGTAACGCATTTGACTGGACCGCATAATTATTTTCGCAGGATTAGTGAGAAAGTCACCAAAACACTTTGTAAAGAGATAAGCTCCGCTGGGTTCGCAAAGAAAATACCAGCTGATCCTCAACTGTGCGGTAGCTTACTTTGTGCAAAAACAACATGCGAGACACCAGGACTTTACGAGTCATTGTCCCATGAGGTCGATGTAAATACAAAGTTCCCGAAGATCGCAAGATCTCGCGCATGAAAGAAATTGTATATCAAATAAAAATTATACAGGAAACCGATAGTGATAATTTTAAGATGTGATAATTTTAATGTGTATGTGCATATGTATGCAATGGAGAAAGCCGATTCTAATCTATCTATATCCTTATAGGATTTTTTTTTGTTGAAAGAGTTTTTGTATCAAGAGCAATGAAATGCATTGAAAAATATTCTAAATCCTATTTGATATATGATAGAGATCGTATAACGGAGTATGGCTATGAGCAATTTTGCCAAAATTCTACGAGAAATATTTTCCTGTATATATATATAGATATATATATATATATATATATATATATATACTATCTCACTCTAACTTACTGTTTTATTTTGTAACTTTAATTAAGATTACAGTGAGACAGTATATAAGTTAGAGTATATGAGATAGTATTTTCTCTCGAAGGATTTGACAAAATTGTTGGCCGTACTCTATTATAGGATTTCTAATACAAACATAAAACTAACATAAAAGGAATATTTTTCCTAAATACATGTGAAAGAGCAGTTTCTACGCTGATTATTGATTGAAAGACTACAATATTTCTACGCACAGAAGCAATCACGTTGCGAACACTCATATTTTGATATTCTTAAGTTCGAAAGTATAATGAGATCGTGATCCTTCGGGAAACGTCCGAGCTTGCAGAATGCAAATCGGACCCATGCGTCGTACATTTGCAACTCGCCGTTGTCCACATCAGAGGCAGCACCTAATAATAGACTCGAGGCCCGTCTCTCGACTGTCTACCAATATAAACTTCTCATTGCTGTCCGTTCGTTCAGACTGAATTACCCCGGTACCATCCCCGAGGAGTCTACAGCCCGGCGTTGAACAACAAAGTTTGCACCGGCAAGTAAAGCTTAATTAAAAGCTACGATGATGCTCAAGGGCCTCTCTCGTCGGCCTGCCGGGATCGCCGATTCGTTTCGCTAGGATATCGGAAAGAGAAGGAGCTCGCTTCCCGTAATCGTTCCTCGTTTACTTCAGCAGCTTCATGAACTTACTGATCAGCACGCAAGCCGCCCACGAGGACGTATTTTGCTGACCTCAAAAAAAGAGGCGAAGTTTTACAATATTTTTCATGGAATAACCAGCGTTATGCAAGGATGCTGTTTTGTGGAAAGTATCGCAAGATGAATAGGATGAATGAATATCAAATTATCTTTAGCAGAAATTTACGAAAAGATCTGATCGCGAAAGTAATTAATGTAAATGTATGAGAAGACTTCTTCGCATTAAGACTTGGGGAAAGATAAGTAGATAACAGAATTTTGTATCCGTTGAATTTCAAACGGATTTTATTTTATTTCGTTTATATTTTATCTAGATAACTAGTACATTAGATTAATAAGTATTATATTTTATAAGTATTATATTAAATTATATTATAATATTAATAAATATTTTTACCCAACGGAAAATTGATTGATTTCAAATTAATTTAAAAAATTTATTGAAGGCACAAGTAGAATATTATTTGTCGGCTATCGTATTTTTAAATTTAAGCAAGCAGATGTAATTTTAGAAGAGAACATTAAGTTCTCGCTTTCAGAATTTCATTGAAAAATGTAGAACGTAATTTCTGGAAGCCACAATGTTTCCGTTAGTGCACCGGACAAAAGCTTTTTAGCATCATCTACCATGCTTTTTCTTTCGCTCGCTCGATGGCAGCGTATGAAATGACGTTATTTTAATACATGGGACGCCATTTCGCCTACATTGTGCTGCGCATTATGCGGACGACTCGCAGTTGCAACCGCAGAGGACATTTTGCATTCATAATTTATGGACTCTTCTGCTGTGTGACAAGCGCTTATCGCAGTCTCGAAATATCTAGAAGAGATGTTTCGCGGATTCGTGACATTTAAATTTTTAAATTATTATCTTTATTTATACGTGTGTTTACGATGGACTTTTATACGCTTGAGCTTAAAATTTTTGAAAAGACAATGGCTTATCGCTTGCAATTAAATACTTTAGTAGTACAAATCAGGTATTAATCAGACAAACTTTGAATAAATTTTAATTGATTTTTTTTTTGGACTATATTAAGTATAGTGATGTGAAATTATGACGCGATTTTTAAAAAATATTCTCTTTAAAATTATTTTTTATAAAAATAGTTGTATTGAGAGATTTCTGTCATCGTACTGCGAGAAGAAATCAACATTAAAAGTCGATAAATCCATCAAATCAAGAAACTAGCGGATTAAGATGAATTCCTGTCACTGATTTTCTCTGAGAAACGTCTGTTTTGATGCAAACGCATGCCACTGTGCAATTTTATCCGATCTTAAATCGGAAGAGCGAATCTTTTTTGCTGACGGCGAGAGGTTTCCTTTGAAAAATGCGAACCTCGCGTGGCCTGCGTGTTTTTCTGTTGGTCGCCTGCCTTGTGCCCAAACCATAAAACTACCATAAGAGAACGGAGACTTATACTGCTTTACTTATGACCCTTTCTCTCTCTCTCTCTCTCTCTCTCTCTCTCTCTTCTTTTTAGATTAGGGCGATTTGATAAGAATCTACCGTCAAACGACAACAAAACATCGCAGAAGTTCGAGGCTGGTTGGAACGAGAGGGAGAGCTGAGGCAAGTTGTAATTGTGGCACGCAAATTGTTAAGCTAATAATGTCGAGCATACACGGCTTTTTTATCGGCGTAGACTTTTTGAGGAATGACACGAACCAGCTCTTATCAGACCTTTCCTCTCTCACAACGATTTTCTCGTCGCGGTCGTCAAGTAAAGCCGGCCTTTACCGATCCAATTAGTTACATGAGGTAATTAGCATCTAATTAGTGCTCTCCAAATAATTTGCGAATAGTTTCATAGAGCGCACGATCGATTAAGTTAATTGACTCAGCATTTTGATTGACGTACCATGTTCTAAGCATTGTTTAAATGTTCAATCGAATCGAATAATTTCTCGTACAAATTATCTTATCTTGATACCGCAACAATTGAAGGAATATCCGTTTATAAATGTCGAAACGTACTTTGAAGAGGAAGAGCTGTCTCTTGCCTCGGGAATTATTAAAAGGATAACGCGTGATGTGATTAACGATACGTTACATATAACGTCGTTGTTACATGCTTGTTGCCAGCATCGATTCTTCGGGCGCCAAAGGTAAATCGTTCGCTTTATGCGTTCATTCATCCGCCATTTGCCGTCTGACATTTGCAAAATATTTCATTTTAGCTTTTATATGTACGATTAGCTTTAATAGTTCCTATATAAAGCGTATTTCGAGATCACATACCTGGAATATAGGATTCATTTCGAACCAGACTAGCGTGGAAGCATCGTTGCTCTTTGTTGTCTCGTCGTTTTCCGGGGGGAGGGGGAGGGGGGAGGGGGAGCTGCCGTTTACTTTATTCTCTACCCTTTCTGACTCTCTTGCGTTGCCCTTTTCATCCTTTCCATCCTCTCCCCACCCCTCCGTCGCTTTTGCCATTCCCTTTCCACCTCATCCACCATCGCGTACAAAGAATCTTTGTAATCCTGTTCTTGTAGCCTCAAGGTACAAAAACGTGGCGGCATCCGCTCCAGTCTTCCGTATCGTCTGCAGCTGCGTGCATCCGATGCACCCGCGGCACCATCGTCAGCTCGTGAATCAAATGCAGAGATCGCATCGCGAGGTAAATTGTTCGGAAAGCCAGGTCGCGTTTGAATTTCCGCCGGAAGGTTTATGACTATTTCTCCGTTGGGGGCCGTTGTTGGCGAATCGAGCGTATCGCGCCCTTTCTTAGGGGATAATATATAAACACAATCCTCGGCAGGCGTTTAATCGAGTGTCTAATCGATTTGAGACATGCCTTCTTTTTCCTTACCATTAGCAATTGTTCATTCGCGTGACTGTTGCTTTAGGTATATATAGCGATTTGAGAAAGAGAAATTTACAGGAGATATACACATGTGTAGGAGATTTTTTTTATAAAATTAATAAAAATATCTCGGCAAATTTATAAAGAAGGCTAGACAACCCAGAAATTTAGAAAATTCTGCAACATTGTGTACAAGTAGAATAATTTATACGTAACTAAACTATTTTTCGTGCCATATTATGGTTTGAGAGATAAAGTCACTCCTTGAGAAGAATGTAGATTTTTCTTTTTGACAGAATAATTGCCGAACGATGAAAGATATAAAAAAAAATTAAACAAAAGTTGTATCTCTTTTTATGTCTACAAAATTGCATATAGATAAATACTGAAAGATCCATATTTTTCGAAAAATATTAGTTTTAAAAAAAATAATAGTTTTTTTTCGCGTTTCCATTTCTTTGAAATGATATAAACTCTTTGTTAAACGTCAGTGAATTTTATATATAAAAACTTTTTTCACGAAAGATTAATGGAACTTTCAAATTCCAAAAATAGTAACTCAACGAAAAAAATCAAAGAACTGAACGCAGTTCTCGGTACATAAAATAACACGATTAACACAGTTTATTAGTGATATATAATTTGAACATTTTGACTTAATTTTGAGCCATATTCAACAGCTGTTTTACAATACATTAAAAAATAATCTCACATTTTTTTCCATCGCACAAATATTTTCCTATTATTATTAATACACAGGATTCTTATATACTAATACCGCTTATTTTATACCGAATTTCCGAATTTGACCGTTTATTCTCCATTGCACTATAAGCATCTTCGTCAAATTTCGGCATGGGTTGGTTGAGGCAGTGCCGTCAAGGGGAGAGATAACGGGTGATGTGCGAGCGCAGGTTGGCCCGTATATGGCGGAGATTGGCGGAGTAGCACTTGACAGCGTATACCAATTATTGCATCGGACGCAGCTCGTGGCCAGGGAAACCAATACGCCGAGACAAATTGTCAATTTATGCTTTCTCGTTATTACGCTGGCCTGATCATAGCGCGCTGGCGCGCTTGGGCTTCACCGGCGGCACGTGAACTCCGATGCACACGCATCGTCGCCGAGTGCATTGTGCAATCTATGAGAAGGAACGACCGCAGCGATGTACGTTGTGTAACCGCAGATATGGACGTATCCCCCGCATGAAGGCGGAATTCGCGCACGTTTCAATTTCGCGGCTAACTGCCTCGTCAGGCACCCATTACGGTGAAGCACTTCGATCGCGCATTGAATAGCGAGATCCTTTTGTAAACTTATCACGAACTGGCGATGAAACAACATTGGACACAGCCCATCCGTGGAATGCCTAGAGCGTATTACTTGATGTAACGTAATTTACATGGATCAACAATAAAAGTTTGAATTCTCGACCTAAGTACACAAGTCTGTTTATTTTTGATGAATTAAAAGTTACGTATTTTATTGGTATAATATTATCTATATCTCCTCATATACATGTCTATTTTGCGTGACTTAGTATTCATTCAGACGTAATACGGACGCCTAATTCCGTCACATTATAACGAGAAGAACAACGAGATAACATAAACTTTCATTCGCCAGATAAAATCTATGAGGATGATTTAGTGGGTTATGAGGAGGGAATGATATAGAATTTATTCGCTGCATATTGCGGCCACGAATACTTCCGGAGAGCACAGAAGCTGCCACACGTAAAGCCATAAAAATAAAACATAAAATCAACTGCTGACTCGATCGCGCGCCTTCTACTTCTTGGCAACGGTGGGAGAATATTGCGGAGTATGCGATTTAAATCATAAAATTCGAATAAAAATCCTAGTCTGTTTTTGCGGTTGTAGCGTCATGGATGGTAGAAGTATGAAATCAGAGATGGAGGAAAGCAGAACGAATCGTGGGATGAAAACACGAATCTTGATGTTATGTCTTTCATCAGCGATCTCGCGATCTCTCTCTCTCTCTCTCTCTCCCCCCCTCCCTCCTTCTTCTCGATTCACTCCGTTTCGCTTGCTCGCTGCTTATATTTCTCGTATGCCACATAGTGTTGCTTAACCCGCGAAACTGGGCGAGAAACTCGTAAAAGAGAATCAAGCGTGCGATTTTGTCCTGAAGCTGTATTTTCATGAAAATAATGTCGCAATATAAAGCTAGATTATTAATAAATTTTGCTGATTTAAACAAAGAATTTTATAAATAGTTTTACTAAAGATTTATTTATATAATTATCCTTTCTATTCTTTCGCTCTTATTTAATCCACAAAGATTGTTTCAATAAATTCTACAACATTGAGCTGAATAATCGCATTTCCAAATCAGAGAACAAAATATTTGATTAAGCTTAGGCTAATGCTTTAACGTTACCGTAAGGATTAATGAAATCGCGAGACTCTTTGAGAAAAGCGGTTATAACATAAAGAGTTGGACCGAAGCAGGCGAGGATAATATTTCATTCTCAGGCACGGAGTATTATTTTTCAATAATTCAGCTAACCAGCGAGGTATACCGGTAGACTGTTCCAACCCGTCCGAACGGTAGCTGCCCCTTTTTTTCCTATTTCTCGCACCGTTTACATTTTTCTTTTTTGTTTTACTGCCCTGACCTTAGCCACAGTGCGCGCAATCGAGCGCGGCTCACATTATCGTCCATGTAGCGGCGGCTAGGTATGTTTTGCAATCCGGTTTGTAGGTGGATGCGAATGCCGTCGCAAACGGTAAATTCTCGATGCAAATGAGATCCTTGATACGGCGCGAAATATAAATCCGAAAAACCCGGAGAGAATATTTATGTCCATTATCTAAGGGCCCACCGAAATCGCTCCGATCCGCTCCGCGCTCGTCCTTCTCTACAGAAATACGGTCAAGTCAGATTACATTTTCGGGAATATTACAGGAAAACCACTTACGGAATCGATTAACCCACTGTCATGAGATATCGGGACTGAAATATAATACCGCATGGCCTGGCACAGAAGCTGTGCCCGAAAATAGTAATAAGATTTCTCGGCAGAATTATTAATCTCTTGATAATCGAGAGAAATAGTAAGAGCTAATGTAATTGTCTAATCCGCTTAAATATTATGGATCAGATTTAATTATCATATTTTTCGTTGATGGAATTTAAATCGCGTATTACAAATTTATATATTCTAAGTTTTTCTTTGTTTACAATGAACGAACGGAATTAAAAATACGAAACCAAGAATTAAATTTAGAAAAGAGTTTTTCTTTAATATAAGACACTGCTCAATTTATCTAAGAAATTAGTTTATTTGATTTTTCCTTTTGTGAATTGAAACTTTTCATTGAATACGTGTATTTATATATATATATATATACATATATACATTTACTCAAAGATAGTTAAGTATATTATTCGTGTTTTATAAAGTGTGTTTTGATTGAGATTTAGTAACGAGTGACTTTAAAATTATTGTACAAGCCTTAAAATCGAAACTCTAATTAGTATAATAGTTTGGTCAGTAATCGTTTTAATCGCATGCCTTTCATTATCATCTAGAGCGCGTTCCTAGAAGGATATCACGCGAAATCTTTAAGGTCTTTAACATATCAAGAATATCGAACCACCACTAGCTAATTCTAACAAAGTTGCCGACTAAATAAAATTATAGATTTATACCAGTAGGTCGTATTAGCATTATCTGATCGAGCAGACATAATTCAATTCTATAAAAAAGAAAGAGAAAAAAACGAAATAAATATCGTGCTAAGCCCTCGCAAATGCACAACGTACTACTCACAAGTTGCAGCTTATCGATTGCCCTCGCATTCAATTCCTACATATCCTCTCTTGAAGAAATATATTTTATTTTGAGGGAAAATATTTCATCTCGGATACCATATTGTGAGAAAAAGTTGGTCAAGACTGGTGAGATTTCTTAATGTAGAATTTCTCTTGGGTTTGTGTGCAATCAAAGGGAAAAGATTTGAGTCCATATTCCATGTACACAAATTTAAAATTGCGAGTTTATTGAAAAAACCTAGCAGGAAACGGAATTCGATATTACATGCATCTTTGCCCCCCCCTCCTTTTCTCTCTCTCTCTTTCTCTCTCTCTCTCTTTTCTAGAATTGCGTTTCCATTAATCGATATTCCACAGCCAGTTTTATCGAACTGTCCCCAGTAGATTAGAAACTTGACACACACGATAGGCGCGGCCAGAAAGGTGCTAACTTCTCGAAACTAATAACCGATGACAAGCAGATTTCCCATTCCCAATCGAAACCATTATTAAGCCATCTACTGTCCTCGCGGCACTTTGTCCGGATTGGTGGTTTCATCCCCTTCTTCCCTGCGTTCCTCGGGAGCTCAAACTGGGATTTGGCCAGGTGCCAACGTATTCATTCCAGAAACTAGCCGACCAATCTAAGGGGCCAATTATTTAATCAATTCCACCCTCTTAGCGGCCCGAGCTAGCGGAGATGGCCCATTCGAAACGTAGAATTGCCGACAAGGACGTCGACGTCGTAGACGTCGGCAACGACAATTGAAAGCGGTCCATCCTTGTCTCGTTCGCGAAATCCGGACCCACTTACCAACGTTTGGACATGTTTCAAGGATGTCGTCGACGTTATAGAATCTCGAACGAAATCCGTCCTTTAACAAAGATTACGGTATCTTGAAATATCGAATTCCAGATTAATCATTACTCCATTATTAACTTTATTTTTTTTAAATGATAAATATAATGATGATCAAAAAATTTAATTATTTATTTTTCATTAGTAACATAAAAAATACTTTAAATCATATTTTTTTGACTGTATGCATTGCAATTTCTAAATACTACTATGGGTTTAGTGCTTTTAAGATTTTAAGACTGCCGCAGGATAAATATAAAATGTGCACATAGGTTTACTAGCCTGGATATGTTGAATGAGCTGACAAACAAGCTATCTCGTATGATGCATTCGCGGTATATTGGTCTGTATTGATCGCATATCATCATATCCGAAACGCCACGAAGCAGGTTTAACATCAATTAATTTGAAACTTCGACACAGCAATTGGGAGAGAACGAGAAAGAGCGATAGAGTGGAGAATAGTACAGGATAGATGGGATTTCAGGAACTCGCGAAGATCTGAATATTGCTAATGGAATTAAGGGAAGCGAAGGAAATACGTGCCGTGTCGTATGTACCACCGTGTTACCCAGTTTCGTTGATAATGTTATAATATGTATCACAGTTGGATACGACCAATTTTCCACTTATTAATTACTATTCGTGTCGCTAAACGACGATTTGTTAACTTGTCGCTTGATTAGAGAATGCAAATGAGAAAAGATGCGGTCGAATCACAGAGTTACTTTAATTAACTGCTCTGATCAACCATTTTATATGATTATTTATTTATGCGAATGCACATTTTACTTTTTATTGGAAATAATATGTAATATTGCAAATGCCTCGTTTCACAAAGTAAAAGATTATATCGATTTTCGAATATATATATATATATATATATATATATATATATATATATA
>NW_012130066.1:5948730-5950398 GCF_000143395.1 Atta cephalotes
ATATATATATATATATATATATATATATATATATATATATATGATTCATGATTACAAATTAAATTAAAAAATTGTAGTTTTATCTCTGATAAATCTGCAATCCGTGTAAACGTAACAAAGCATCATTGTGCATCGTGGTACTTTAGCCCCTTGGGATTGCTGAGATTAGTGAATCGTCTAAACTACAGAACTCTGCCGCGTAGTTTAAGAAGTATTGAACGCAATAGGCAAATTTGCGCTAGACTCCGTCGTGGTCTCGCCGCGCTCACCAATGTTATACATCACTAGCCCCGTGAGAAGCCGATCCTACAAACTGCATACACGAAATCAGATTGCCGGTCATTAAACTCGATCGCGCAGCAGCAAGCGGCCGATGACATTGCCGAATTAATTTAACTACCTCATTGCACCTTTGAGATTCACAACCGTTTGAACATTTTACATTTTACACACATCATTTTTCGCTTTTTCCAAATCACCAGATATGTGATTCGAATTTTACACAGAAAAAACGGCTTTGTTAAAGTATCTAAAATTTTAGATAGATACAGATCTGAATAATTTTGTCGGACTATCAAAATAATTATGTAGGTCACTTAAATGGTTACTAAAATGTCAAAACTTTTTGTAGCATTTCTCATTATGCTTGAGTTTTCTACATAGTTATTTTAATCCAACAAAATTATTTTTATATCTATATCTACTTAAGTACTTTCTATATGCTTTTAAAAAATTGTTCTTTTTGTGTAACAGGAGAATTAAACGTTTGAAGCTATGCAATCACAAAAATTGAATGAAACGATTCATTTTTTACGTTGGCGGCATGAACTATTTGCGCACGTTCCACGTATAATATCGCAATAAGCCGCGATTTAGCCAGTGTCAAGTCTGATGCGCCATAAAATTCCGTTCTTCGCCGTTTATATTGAGTTCCGCCGGCACGAGCGACGGCGACGTCTTGCTTCCATTAAGATAGATATCCCTCCTCGCCGAAGCTCCGTAGGAATTCGACGATGTGAATGCGCGGTCTGATAGCCCGGAATGTCGACGAAGAAGAGACTGCGCGGAATGAGTGATAATAAAAATCGCGTCCATATACACGCACACGCACGAGTTTATATGCATACATATACACACACATATCTGTCAATCCGCAATGGAATGCTATCGTTGATGGTGTCAGAATTCGCGGAATTTCCGGCGCGGACACAAAATTTTAATAACCGATCTTCAAATTCTACCTCGTCTACGTCGATTTAAGTGGCTACGTGCGATTTTTACGTCGACGTCCCGAAGACGTGCGTCTTCTCGAACTAAGCTACTCTTCTTATTCCTCGCAACAGTGAAATAAGTAACTTCTGTAAGCAACAGAAAAATTAACAGAGATCCTTCTCCAATTATTTCTAGTGTCACATCTAAGTGACTCACATCTTCACTTCTCCATTACTCCTAGTATTCCGCCTTATTTACGAAAAGAATAATTTTACTAATAATCTAAAAATTTAACTTGAAGATC
Source organism: Atta cephalotes (assembly GCF_000143395.1). Classification (NCBI taxonomy): domain Eukaryota; kingdom Metazoa; phylum Arthropoda; class Insecta; order Hymenoptera; family Formicidae; genus Atta; species Atta cephalotes. Next base: position 5,950,247 of record NW_012130066.1, read on the forward strand.
TAAAAATGAAGATCTAAAAATAATTTTATTGAAAATAATTGATTATTTTGATGGTCTAAAAACAAAGTTATTTACGCGCGCGCGCGCGCGCGTGTGTGTGTGTGTGTGTGTGTGTGTGTGTGTGTGTGTACTAATTATCCATGCAATCATAC
>NW_012130066.1:5952026-5961658 GCF_000143395.1 Atta cephalotes
TAAAATAGAAGATCTAAAATAAATTTTAATTTTGTAAAAATAAATTAGTATTATTTTGTATGGTCTAAAACAAAGTTAATTTACGTCGCGCGCGCGCGCGCGTGTGTGTGTGTGTGTGTGTGTGTGTGTGTGTGTGTGTCTAATTATCCATGCAATCATACATGTACTTTATTCTTAGCTCTATAGAGCTTTACTTAAAGTAAAGAGCCAAGAATAAAAATACATATAATATATAAATATACAGGTATATATATATATATATGTATTTTTACTGGCTCCTTACATCCTTTTTAAATACCTTAACGCATACCATAACGCACTTTTTTTCTATCTTCAGTGGATAGCTGAATTAACCTTTGATACACACAACAATTTTTCAGTTCTTTACTATTCACGATGGATCATTGTGTTAATTTTTATCACTTTTACAAATATAGGAAACATAATAAGTTATTCTTATATATTCTTATATATACTTTTATTCTTATATATACTTTTATCTTTAGAAAATATTTATATATTAAAAAAAAGAAAAAATAAGGACTATTATTTATTCAAGCTCCTAGTATTTAAAAAAAAAGAAATGTATAAAAATACAAATGCTCAATCGTATATACTGACAGTTAAAAAAAGTCACAGTACTACTACATGAAAAGAGATTGTGAAGAGTTGCTGAAGTGAATTTAAAAAATTAACTACATACGGATCTGAAAATAATTTTGTTCAAAAATGTATTGTATATATAGAACGTTGAAATGTTGATGACAATACAGTAAAAAGTTTTAACATTTTAATAAACAATTTCAGAATTCTACATAATTATTTTGATATAGTCCAAACAAAATTATTTTTAGATTTCTATTTAGCTAAATTTTTAGATAATACTTTACCATTCTTTTCATACATGTTTTGTATTGACAGATAGCCTAGCTAGTAGACTCCTTGGAACAACTATTATAGGAGGCTCTATACAAGTAACTTGCTTTTGTGCGCGACCAGCTCGCATGATCCCAAACTCGCACGAAAATACAATCAAGCTAGCATACACACGTGATCGCGATACGTATCTCGGCGCCATGGCCGCGGCCACGTAAATAGGTCAGTTATATACGGCTCGTCGAGCCACGATGCCGACATGGCATCGTACTCGATCCATGATAATGGCGCAGATATGGTAGATCTGTTTAAATATATCAAATTGAACACGTTTCTTTCGTCAGCTCTGTTTTTATCCTCCCGCATTTTTTGTGACCCAGTTTTCCGCTATTGGCGTATTTACGCACAATTATTGGAATGGATAATCTTCACTTATGATTGGTACATCCATCAGATAAACTTGTCCCGCTTTTGCTGTAAAATAAAAAACGAAAACTACGGAATTACAAAACAAGTTAAAACTGTCGTTTGCAAAAAAAATCAAATGTTTATTTAAAATTATATTTGATATTTTTCTGATGAATATAAGTGATGCCTGAATGGCATAAAAACTCTTTTGTCATTTTGAGTCTGCGCACACCAATTCGCGATAACGAGATGCATGAGTTGAGTTATAGATTCGCATTATGTCGACCCGCATGGATTTCCAACGGCATGACGTATCGTGCTCGCAAGTTATCGTGCACGGCAACTTCGTCCTAACGCCGAGGACTGACGATAATTTAATGTTAGCCCGCAGTAGAGGAATTAATTATAAAATGCATTTATAAGTATTAGTTGTCGAATTCTCTTTTAATGGTAAATTTTAATACTGTTAGCTCATTCGACATTGATTGTATTATTTCAATTATTTGAAATGTTGTACCGTGTGGAAAGGAGCGAAAGGAGTGCCCAAAAATTTTTTATATGTGATAAAAATATTTTTATAATTAACGAAAAGATTTGAGCTGGAATGCTCAAGTAATATTTTGTGTAAATTTATATATATAATCAGTTCTAGTTCTACTACTGCACGCCGAAATCATTTTCAGTATTTACACGCAATCTTAAACCAAACTGGGGTAGTAATATCACAAAATTACCAAGCAATTTAATATTATGTTATGATGTTAATAAACTATAAATAATTCGCTGCTAATAAGAATTTTAAAATTTAAATAATTTATTGCGAAAAATATCAGTTAAGATAATTCGAACTTGGACTTCCGTACATTCCATGACGAGTGTCTTAATCAATTCGATTACTGAGGCTGTGATATTTTGTCACAATGACTAGTATTCCTCTCAAATTTTTCGAAAATCGTCACTCTGAAGTGAAACCTTTTTCACGAGTGACTCAATTATTATTTGTAGAATGAGACTTTACTCTAATTTAGAGAATAGGGAGAATAATAATGTTAATACATAAAAATAAAAATAAATTCAAGGTTAATTAGAGTCAAACCCGATAAAGGTGCCAGAGATTAAATTCCAATCCAAAGATTAATTTCTATTATATTTAATATTTAATCTTCTTTTAAACGTTTCAGCTATCTTTGTGGTCAGTAATGGTACATCTTTTATATTGTTATCATTGATCCTTCCGTCAAAAATGAGTTACTATCAAGTTTCTCAACTGCAATAGAATTTCAAACGAGAAGTTTAACATTTAAATGAAATTTTAAAAGTTTCTATTAACAACTATTAACATCAAAATATTTTTTAACATTCAAACAATTTTTAACTTATTAATAGTGATTAAAATAACAACTATACTTTTGCTTAGACAGTCAGATGTTCACAAGTCAACGTTTAATAAAAAAGATTAAACATCATGGAAATTAATCTTTGGATTGGAATCTCTGGCATCTTCATTGGCCTTGATTTTAATTAATCTTAAATTTATTGTTTATTTTCATTTTTAAGATTGTGAGTTTATTAATATATATATATATATTTTATATTTAATTAATACATAATAAGTAACGAAAAGGTTTTATCGGAACAAGACTTTAATGCTTAAATAATATTTTGATGTGATTTTATATACATATTCATATTCGAACCTGAAGTTTTCTATATTCCGTGACGAAAAAAATATCTCTCATAAATTAACTGGAGTCGGAATTTAATTCTTATCAGATTAACATAACAAATGTAACAACCGTGTGTGTATACAATGTCTCTTTTATATGGTACTATATTAAAAAGAACTACTCGAATAAAATAAAAAACAAAAAAAAACGATACTCGGGCTCATCAGCTAGACTCGCTTTGACGCTCCTGATTCCCATCATAAAAACCTCCCGGCTCCCATGCGACGGCAGCAATTTTCGTGTCTCACATCCCGTGCCAGTCGTACGAGCATGTAAGGCCCATGACACGTAACTTTTTATGTCCGGGAAAAATAATCTCGCGCAATACGGTTATGAGAGCCCGTCACCGATACACTGGCATTACTCAGGCGCATAATTCCGCTCGCAAACCCTCTTGCGCAAACTTATTTACGTCCCACGAATATAAAACAGAAGCGTAATGGCTCCTTATCGGGAACGAGTTCTCGTCGTCGTCGTTACCTCGATTAAGAGCGGCAAATTTAATGAACGCCGTTAAAACGGGCGTGTAAAATCGGTGAAAGTATACACCGGCGTAATTCGCTGCCTCTGTCGTGACTATCATGAATAATCGTGGGATATAAACTCGAGATCAAGCGGAGAAACGGAAGAAGAATGGCCGAGGATTATTACGCGGAAATGGCTGGTTGTGTTGCGAACAAATGAAAAATGCGATAAAATATATCGTCTAAATACTCTTCGATGTCGATAGGGGAGAGTGATCGGGTCTGTCGTACACTATCGTGAAGGTGAAGGCATCCCAGCGACAGCGAAGGATGCGAAAGGGCAGGAGTATAGTGATATCACGTTCGCGTTATTATACGCCAAGTTAACGACAAGATTGTTTCTCAAAGTTAATTTACATCCACCGGGGGTTTGTCTAAGAGAAGAGGCAGCGTGCCGATACCTTCTCGCACAATCTCGCCAAATTAATATTCCGTTCTATTCGGGGGGAAATCTCTTCGACGATGAAGAGACGGTGCGACGTATCGTTGACGAGAGCTCCGCAAACAAGACGGAATAACAGTTGGTTTGGTTGACGTGCGCACCGAAATGGCGACGTTGCGATTGCTTATCTCAGGATGCATCTGTCTGTTTGTCTGCGAGAAGCTTCACGCATGAAGGAACGCGTTATTACGAAAAGTGCTGTTGTAGAATTGATTATACATGCTTTAAAATTACGTGACGTTAATGCGTTTAGTTCACTAACAAATAAATTTTGTAACATCATTAAAAGTAGAGATACAGTTAGACAAACAGAATTAATATTGAATTTAGGAAGATACATAAACATCTAATAACTAATATTGTCATAGTAGTTTCAATATTGTTTCAATTTTAATAAATTTTAAAGTAAAAGAAACATTAGATTATTTTTTTAGATAAAAAGTTTCTCTCTTAAATAAAAAGTCTAAAATATTTAGAAGATATAATTAATTTTAAAATTAAAATTTTAGAACAGCAATATATTTTGCTAGTTTTTAATAATAAATCGTTTTATTAGATCTCTACCCAACTATTTTAGATGTTTCATAATTATATATTCAGTGTGATATGATTATATCTACATACGAGTGATAGAATAGTAATCAAGTAAAGGATAAAGCCAGTATCTATTATTTTCCTTTATAATTTTGGCAGGAATTATAATTTTCCCTTTTAATTCCCCACAGCGTGGATACTTTGAATTTTAAAGTGTGTCATTGGTGATTCATTTATTCGCACGAACACGATGTAACATTGAACGACTGTACAAGAATGAATACTAAACATCAAGCATATAAAAATCGCAATCATCAACGACGAGAGTGGTTATATTCCGCGAACGGGAACGCATGCGAAACGTATCTCGCGCTTTCACGCTTTTCCGAGAGCTTTCACGACAGCTGCCGACCAAGTCGCTCGCAAACCACCGAGCGCCCTCATCGCCCACCCTTCCTCTCACCCTTTCAGCCCCTTTTCATGCCTCCTGAGGGTTCGTGCCATGCCCCGGCGCTTTCACACACGCGAATATTCCAAGTCGGAGATCGACACAGCTCTCGAGAGCGCGACTGTATTATCGAGGGATGCAAGTCGCGTGTCGATGGCATGCCTTCGTAGCTCCAAAGTCGACGTAGTATGGCGATGAAATTCGAGAGGGATATCGAAAGCTCCGCATATATACTCCTTACTTCATTGTTGAGCTTAATCAGCTACATATACTCACGATACTGAACACGAAAAGCAGAAGACAATTATTTTCAATATTATTTATCTCCTTTATATATAAATCTAAGCATGTGGTACTAATTAGTGCGGGAATGTATGTGATTAATTTTCCAGAACTGACATGGATATAATTAAGATAAATCTCCTTATAAAAAATATTAATTCAATTTTAAATTCTTTATTTTATTTCTACAAATTTGGATTATTTTTATTTTAATAAAATGAATATGTATTATTTTAATATATGATACAATTAATATTCATTCTTTTTTTCTTTTGAATTAATTAATGCTTTTAGTTAACAAAAATTAAATCGACTAGAGTCAGCGTCAATAATTGTATTACAGATTTTGACGTCAGTTCTGGAGGATTAATTTCCACCGCACAACTGTCTAATGGGCAATGTAATTAGATAAGCCGCGTTAGTTTAATGTAGTGAAATATCGACGACAGAAATGAAATGTCATGGTGTTCGTATCCGCGCGTAACGCAAACACGTCGATAAACGCGGCGCGTGCCATGCCCGGGCTCGCGAGGCGTCGCTGAGACACTACATACGACTTGACTCAACGAGCTTCTTTCAGGAAACATCAGCGACTCGCACTACATCACGTACATGACAAGTAAGTACAAACAACGCTCGTAGCGGGGGTGGCGAGCGCCAGGGGACGCCCGATGTTATCCGCCCAGCTAACATCTAGGGCGCCGCTCGGCGCTCGCGCACACGTAGACCAACGTGGAACGAATGCGGACCAGTACGCGGCTCGTTGGCAAAAATACACTCTCCCGTGCATGACGAGGGAGGGGGAAGGGGGGGGAGGGAGAATGAGGTCAGAAGAAGTGGACCTCGCGCACGTAACATCGATCAGGCTCGGAATCAGGCGTTTCGAGACACGCGCAGCGAGAGCTCCTGCCGCCCTCAAATCAGCCTGTTTTCGAGCTGCACGGACTGCACAATTTCGTACGGGTTAAAAGGCGAAGAAGGGCATAGTCCGGTATCTAAATTTCAAATCCACTAATGTGTATTTTTGCTCTCCGGGTTCCGCGACCGTTCCGCGCACGTTCTTCGTCTCGCCTATCTGTTACCTCTCTTTCCCGCACCGTTATCGGTCGGCTTTCCCTGAACGCTTTGAATTTCAAATTCCGCGCGACCATCGTGTCGACCGTCGCGGCAACAACCGACTTTCGAGTGTTTCCACCCGCTTATGCGCTGTCATTTGTTTCCGTCGCCCACCCTTCTCTCTGGCACCGGGGTTATATACGTAACAGACACCGCGATCTACGGCGCGGTATCTCTGGTTACCCCGCACTTTTATTTATGGCACCACCCGGTATGTATCAGAATTGATTCTGTGATTTATTTCGCGGCCGATAGCGACACGGGTTCTCGCTGCCAGCCGGTACGAAAAGGCGAATTTCGAGACTACGTTTCGATTCCTCTTCTTCACCCTCCGAGCGGATACGTGCGACATAACGATTATGTTATAATTTTCTCGCGTCTCTACCTTACGAGGAGCGTAGGCAGAGGTCTATTCGTTCGCTCGTTCTCCTATGCTCGAGGCGCTCGCATAATAGTCGCCGATTGAAGTAGCGCGCACGCATAACGAGAAGTTAGAACGAGATATCGTCGTTTCCGGGGGAAAAATAACACACTCGAGCATTACGCTAATGCGCCGCTTTAACGGCAATGTAACTCCGACGTTATCGTCGACTAATCTTCTGCCGGCAATGTCTTTTAACGGTTCTTGCCGGTCTTCTTAATGCACGGGACTTTGCACCTAATTGCACGCTACGGCCCGACGATCGCGAAAGTTCCTCCGCGTTACTCGCGCGAGCAACGGGCGGGTACAAGAAAGTCCCAGTTGGAAGGGATGAGAGGAGGCACGACCCCCGGCTAATTGAAGCGCAATTAACCGCGTTAAAACGCCAAGTGCTGATTAGGGCGCTACGTCTACGTCGCAGGACGACCTACTAATCTATGCGCATACATGACGGCGGTGGTTCTTGCGTAAATTGAAAGTCGTCCTTGCCCTCTCATCGCTCGGCAAGAGTGCACTCGACCGCTGAAATTCGCCGAGGTATTACCCTTCATCCTCTTCCTCGGCCCTCGACGCCGTTAAGTGCACCGTCTATGAGTTTCTAAACGACGATTGGGTTAAAGAAATGGGTACGTTTATACATGGATGAAAATAAATTTATTTTATGTAGAATCGAGAATGAAATCTCCCAGTAAATGGCACAATTAATAATTTCAGAGCAAAATTGATCAGTATTATATTCTTTGATTACCCTTTTATATAGCATTCTCTTAAATGAACAATTCGTTCAGTAAAGTAATTAAAACGCAAAAGCATAGCTTATAATGAGGAAAAGATTTAATAACTACGTAACTTACGATTATTTCTAAATCCTTCCTTTATCATATAAACCATAGTTAAAACTCACTTGTTAATAACTGTTTTATATTGAGTATGTTTAATATTCGGAAATTACGTGCAAATGTTATTTTTTAGTTAATTAATAAATGGCGTTTTAGAATTAACAATAAAATCGTGTATCCTCAGAGCAAGTAATCCAAAACCGTCAGGAAATAATTATAACAAATCAAAATTTAATTTTTGTTTTGTGTTCGATGAAACGAGCGATGCGAATTAAATCTTTAGATTTCAAACAGATATATTTCGTATAAAAATTTAATAATTGTGTGAAGAATAAATCAAAAGAAAACAAATTGTCAGTGTGAAGCCATTATTAATGCTTAAAAATAATTTTGTGAAGATTAAACGCTTAGGATAAAAATTTCTAACTATCATATACTGCCAATATTTTAATTTTTACTATTGGTACTTTGACTATCTCTTTTTGCATTTCATTATAAAACATAATTTGAGTATTAGAAGAATTCATTTCTACTATCATTGCAAGTATTATTAAAACGTACTGAAAAAGAACCAAGAATTAAAATGTTTGCATATTGTGAATTTTTATATCCAGAGTGTTTAAACTATAAACTATTGTTTTTACACATAGCATCGGCTTGGGTTCTCTTCAATGTATTGTAATAATACTTGCAATGATAAAGAACAGATATAAAATGATAAGAATTCTCTATAATGATACGAATAAAATACAAAATGAAGTAGTAGTCAAAATACCAATGATAAAGATTAAAATAATAGCAGTCGTACATAAGTTACGAATATTTATCCGAAGCTATCTATCTAATTTTTAAAATATTATTTTTACTCACTAATAACATCGTCAGTTCGCATTTGGCAATTTGTTTTCTTTTGATATATTTCGCATGTTACAAAGTAATGCGCGGCGTAATTTCGGGATTAGATAATTCAAGAAAGAGACCTCGAATACGCGCGGTTAGGCCTCGTGAATATTCACAAGTTCGCCGAATTGTGGGGACTCTCCCACTAGGACTTCGATTGTTCTCTCCGGTCGCCACAAGAAGCTTCGTCGTCGTCGTCGTCGTCGTCGTCGTCGTCGTCGTCGAGACACTCGGAGAAACGCGAGAGCGGCTAAGAAACGTTAATTGCGCCGAAGCCATCGTTGAGACACTACCACGAGAACAGTCGTAGAGACACCTAGAGACGCTGTCATCATCGTAGCGATTTTACAATGAGCCGAAGGCGACGGTAGATGATAGCGTTTGGTTGGTCGAATTTACTGGTGGCGGGATCCGGCTTGGTGAGGGACGACTGCGGAGAGGGTGTACCTACCTACTTATTTAGAATATTGTCGGCATACATCTGCATAAATTCAACGCAGGCTCTAAGACATTCGCATCGCGAACACCCCAACCCCCTCCCGGACTTAACCCCGCTCTTAAGTCGGGGAGAGGGAACGGTCGTTCGACACGGGGGTTATGCCGCCCTCCTGCCATTCCACAGCCGCCATCAGCATCATGTCGCTCGTAAAGAAATCCCTCGTGACGCAGCTTGAAAGCTTCCGTGCGGACGCAAGAGGATAAAAAAAAAATTCGAGGCGCGTCGCGCGTTGTAAAAATATCTTCGACGTACTAGCGTGTGTTATCGCGCGCGCGGGAGAGATTAAAGTATCCCGGCAAATGCTCGATAACCGATGATCCATTTCGAATACGGTAGACAGAAAAGGTAGCGAGGTATTATATATAAATGAAAAAGAAGCGCTCCCCTCCCGCCCGCGCGTGATGTGACAAGGAGAGAGGTAAAGCGAAAACACGATGAGAAGAAGTGATAGATTCTCTTGACGGTAATATCTATATTACATGAACGAAAGAGGGAGGGAAGGAGGGAGGGGGAGAGAGAGAGAGAGAGAGAGAGAGAGAGAGAGAGAGAGAGGAGGAGAGACAGAGAGAGACGCGCGTCGTNTATATGCGACGACGGTACGGTACGTCGCGCGTAC
>NW_012130066.1:5961744-5977452 GCF_000143395.1 Atta cephalotes
GAGAGAGAGAGAGAGAGAGAGAGAGAGAGAGNGANAGAGAGAGAGAGAGAGAGGGGAAGAACACTAGAGATACAGCTCGGCTGTATATGCACGCGGGAATTACGCGAGTCCCGATAGGAACGCGGATCGCCCGCGCCGCAGGCCCTGTATACATATTCAAATTGAATTATACGCGCTACCAGACGCGTTGATTCGAAATCATTCGACGGCTTGGTATCTCGAAAACAAGCCCAGTATCGTCTCCCTACCGGCCCGCCCGTTCCGTCGCCGTGTGAGTTTCCGCTTTACAGGACTGTCGTTTCCTACTCTGACTAATGGAAATTCTCTGCGAGAAGTTGGTTAAACGCATTCGCTTTGCATACATATCGAAGCGGCGGTTGTTATGCTATCCCATACGACTTCATGCTCTGCGTGTGCGAAAGCGATACATCAATGCTCCCATCGAGGAATTTGCGAGTCGCGTGTCCCAAATATTCGGTCCAGCCGTGTCTTGCTTCTTCATCGAATTTGATTTGATCAACGATACGATTTAAAGCATTCAGGTACTGCAGAAATCAGATATCTCGGATTCGAGGCTCCTTTAACATTCGAGTGAATAGGTGGAGTGACCAGAGTATGGAAAGAACAATTTTATTATAAAGTATCTAAAAATATTAATAATAATATAAATAAAAATATAGATTCTAATGAGTAACTCTAATAAAGTTTAAAAGTAAATTGCCAATGATAGTAGTGCAATTTCATTTATTAATAAAAAATCTTAACTATAGTCTATCAAAAATAATGAATAAACATCGATGGTCCTATTTCAGGTTCTCTTCAGCTAGATACAGATCTGAAAATAATTTTATTAGATCATCAAAATAATTATGTATAACACCTATGTTGCTTTTTAAAATGACAAAATTTTTTACGGTGTTCGCTATGCTTGAATTTTATTTCAACAAAATTATTTTCGGATCTGCTAATTATTTTCGGATGTAGCTAAATTGTTAGATACTTCAACAAAATCATTCTTTCTGCGCAAATATAGTTTTCGTTAAAACTCTGTTTCTGGAAAAAAAAATAAAAATTACCCAGATATCCTTAAAAATCCACTATTTTCACAGTTTTTTTTTTTTTATAAACAGAGTTGCCACAGACCGGGAAAATCGAGAAAAGTAAGGGAAATTGAAATTGATCATGGACAACTGGGAAAAGTGAGGGGATAATGTAAAAAAGTCTGAAATTTTGAAATTTGCTCACATTTTCCTTGGTGCTCCTATTCTAGATAATTGTTATAATTTTTTTAATATTATATCTGACATTATATCTGACATTTATAATGAAATATGTTAAAAACTCACATAATTTAAATAATTTTAATAAAATATTTAAAATTTATATTTTATTTAGTGTTTTTATTTGATGATCCTTTTTGTATAACTGCATTCTTTTTTCCAATACTAATTTATTTATTTATTTTTTTGGCTTGAATTTGCATTCAAAATTTTAATGTATTAATAATCTTTTTTGCGTTGTTTTTAATAATAATTTGTTTTTAATGTAGCTTTCCTACAATTCTTGACTTTAATTTGTGTTAAAATTTATATATTTTATATTAGAAAATTTTTCATTTTCAACCTAGAAAAGTCAGGGAATTTTTTAATTTATTTTCTGTGGCAACCCTGAAGGGGTTGCTAATAAAGGTAAACAACAAAATTATAAAATTAAATAAATTTACATAATATACACTTTAATACTATTACATATAATTTATTAATAAGAAATATAATTATATGAAATTAAAAAAATTTTTGAAGTATTGTGAACATTCCACCTACCTACTTGAAGGTTAATAAAATGAATTGCAGATCAGAAGAGAGAAACGGGGAGAAAAAGAAGAGAGGAAAAAAGGAATAGAAAACATTACATTAAGAAAAATTTGAAATAGAACATCACAACAAACAACGGTTCGCATTGTCGGTGATAATATCGCGGATGCAAAAGAGCTTTGTTGAGACGAGTCAAGTCGAGACTCACGGACTGTATTCACTGCTTTCCAACGAGAGAGACGAGTGAATAAATTAAGAAGGCGCCAAGCGGCGGGAAGAGTAACGAATCTTCCGCCGTGTCTTCTCGTGTCGCCGTAGAAATTATTCTTTCCTCCCTGCCATTGCTCGACGACGCGTCTCTCCGCCACCGTTGTTTATCTCATTAAAGGAACGCGGAAAACGGATAATCCTCCGGTTGACAAATCGCGCCCGGCGTCGACGGAGTCGGTTCCCCATCCGCTCCTTTCAGCAGCGTAACTTTATCGCAGAGGAAAGAACGAACAAGGTGGTAACGGAAGTGCCGGGCGGAAAGGGGTTTTAGAGTGCCGACGACGTTAGTCGATGGATAGGGAAGTAACCGGGCCCAGCGTTACGGCGGATACCAAGCTCCACCGTAATGGAGGCTTTAATTCCAAAGGAGAATAAATTGCAATTTTTCCGACCGTGCGACGTCAGTCATGGAACCGCGAGAACGGACGGCCTCTCGTTAGTTGTGCGAGCTGTGTCAAAGAAAAAGCGTGATTCAATTTAATAGTATATGTATCATATTAAAATCTTGAATTGATGATCGAAATTAATGGAATAATGTTTAACGTTTGAACCAATGAAGAACGTATCGCATCTTTGATATAAAAGAATTGTACCTAATGTCGTCTTAAGAATTGTATCTATGTCAATTTAACTGTGAGAAATTATTAAAAGCATTGATATTTTTAACGACTAATGTTTTTAGCGTACGTATTTCATTATTTTATGTGATCAGAGAGTGCTTTAATGGAAATCACAATAAGAATAGTCGAAATTGTAGTATTCTTAGTTTGATCCAGTTCCGGAATTCGGGTAATCGTGTTCGATTTCTTTTCTTACTGCAGATAATTTGTGCGCGATATAAAATAAATTCTTTCTCCTATTGTTGGAACCAAGATCCATCTTGGTCGGACGATAATCTAGGACGAATCATATCTCGTTTAGCTCTGAAAGTAAATCAGTCGCTTATTCTCTGCATCCACGTGTCCAATTTTCTTTTTTGCAAAGGAAACTTACGTTTCTCGAAAACATCAATTTGTATTAACAACATATTTATCTAAAAAATACAAAACAAAAGAACAAATATCAAACGTAAGAAAAAAATATCGACGTTATATATATTTTATTCTGTATAAATTTCGTTTTAATTACATTTGTTTCGTATCAATGTCCGTTCAAATGAGCGGACACGTTTTCTCAAATTATGTCAATGCAGCCACGCGCGCCTGTGAGATTTTCATTATTTAAAATTTTAACCCGGTCAGATTCTACTCGGCGTTGTTAATACATTACATTCGAGCAGTGAGACACAAGCTCATCCTTACGCCGCACACGGCCCGCCTATCACGGCCAAGTTTGAAATGTGTGTAGAGCGTACATTAGCACGCAGAAAAGCGTGGATGAAAATTCATTTAAATTAAATTAATATTTACCGTACGCGTGCGCGCGCGATCGAACGCGAAAAAGATAGCGCAAAGTCGGACGGAACGCCCGCCTGGGATTTTGATACCAAAATGCGAATAAAGTCCGTAATTATCTATGATTATCTGCATCGTTTCCGCATATGTGTGTTCGCCTATTAAACCGTCAGTTCGCATCCTCTTTCCTCGCTTTTGGCGTCTCATTTTTGTTGCACATCTTTTATCCTTGCAGACATTATCGTTTGATACCAGCTTGTCATATACCATATATGTATACACATATATAGGCAAAATAATGTGAATATATGGAAGATACATTACTTTTATTAATAAGAAGTGACTTACCATTTATTTTTAATATAGGCTTTCTATTCTTGTTGAGAATGGAATCGTATAATATTTAAATAATTATTAATGCATTGTTAGGTATATTTTTCTAGCAGAACATCTTTCAATTATTTAAGAGATAGAGAAGGAAATTTGTTTCTCATTCTCTTTAAAACTGCTCACAATGCTTTGATGATATTTAAATCGATTTCGTCGGTTAGGAAAGTATTGAAGTTTCAGAGAAAAGTAGACAATTTTGAAAAATCGAGTAAAAATTTTTTTTCTTCTAATACTTATTTAATATTATTTATATAAGTAATTCGAAGATGTTCTCTTAAAGAAATAGTATAACAACATTCTTTGATAGCTATTCCACCATTTATATGTATTTAACATATATATTTTAACAAGGATAGAATCTGTAGAATCTATATTAAAGGTAAATCTTTTATTAATAAAAGAAGAAATATTGTATTTCCCTCAGATCACCTTCACATTATTTTGTTACTCTATATATTTATACAATACATCGTTCTTAAAGAGATCATTAAACCTATCTACAAAAGACACATTTTGAGTTGTTGTTTTTAAATAAAAAAGAGAGTATTGTATATAAAATATTTAATATTAAGATTAATATTATTTTGGTGATTGAAATTTGAAGAAGAAATTGTTTTATTTTAAATCGAGTCATTTTAACAATCAAGGTAAATATAAACTATTGTAATATTTCGTTGCCACTTTTTTGGATTTGTCATAATTTTATATCAAAACTGGTTTTTAAGAATTGTAAAACGAAAATGCACACAAAACATTTAATTATGTTTCTAAGAGTACAGTTTTTTGCCAATATTATTTGATTAGTTAATAAGTTTCTGTTAAATTGAAAAATATTTCTCGTCTTTTCTGAAAAACTTAATTCTTTTAGTTGTGTCATTTTTGAAGTAAAGGATGTGTAGATATACATATACATGCATAAATAACCACGTTTACAATGAATGATAAGCGAGCGAGAGCGAGATGACATTGGCACGACGACTCTGTAGCTGCATCGGAAATTGCACACACAGTGCATCGACCCGATGCGACGGGCACGGACAGCACGAAATTTCGAACGAGCCAGCATAGAGGTCCGTCCTCTTTCGAATTCGGTCGTGGTACCGGCGAGCTCGAAATGACTCCCGATCCGTAATTACCGCCCCCGCTTCGTTTCCATAAATGAGCCCTGTGTACGCCACGCCGCGCGCGCTCACGTGTTATTTAGGGGCTGGGCGTATATCAGAATCCGTTTAAACGCATCCCGTATTTGTTTCGCGATTCGCTCACCAAAACTCGCCCTCGACAGCCCGCGGGGGAACGCGTTAATGTAATTGCCGCGTATTTTCAGTAATATTCCTACAGCGGATGCACGTTTTCCGATGCATGCAGGTCTTCGTTGAAAATCATGGCTTTAATACGGCCGTATTTTGATATTAATTAGCGATAGTACCGCTCGCATGGGCACGCCTATGGGGAGGGGGGGGGGGGGAAGGTTTATCGTGTGACGAAATTGATTGAAGCGTTACCAGCACGATCTCTCTCTCTCTCTCTCTCTCTCTCTCAACGATCGAACAGCCAATGTTCCCTCCATACTTTTGCCATTAGAAAATTTTTTATGAATATATTTATTATTATTATTATCGGCGATTCTCAAGAACCTCTTTATTTTCGGGACAATGTCACCAAGTATCGTTCGCGCGTGCGTTCGCCAGTCTCGAATCGATTTTATAATACGTTCGGTAGTCAGTAACGCGTAATGTTATTCAAATCACATGCAGATTGCTCCGTTATCGGCTACTTTTTCAATTACGACGTGGCGGGCTATAAAATGTAATGTCGACACCGGGAGCGAAACTTTTTCTCCAAGTTATCTGAGCCCGTGCCGAATAGCTATAAACTTTATAAGTATGAGATATTGCCATCGCGCATTTTTATACAGAATTCGCAATCGATTCGAGTGCGAGAAGTTGCGATCACGAGTGTCGCACCGTGTGAGGGTGGAATCCATTTCAAATGTCGGGTGATATTTCGAATCGCGCGACATGCATCCAATACTGACACTCTTTATTGCAAAAATATTTCATGACTCGGTCACCTGCATCCCCGATTACGTTGAACTCCGACCTTTTCGCAAATGACTTTATTGCTGGACGAGAAACACTTTCCCGCATGTTGCACACAGAATTACGCTGGCGGATAACTTTCCGTGAATACGCGAAGATCGTTCTGAAAGTCTTTGTCCTGTGTTAGTATTTTCATTTCCACCAGGGCGTCGTCTGCCTTCGGTTTCCGGAATCCTCCCACACTTTCACTCTTTGTGTCTTTCTCTTTCTCCAGTTTCTCCCTTTAAAAGTGGTTCAACATTCATTTTGCGGGATGCAATGACGGCATGCCTCGCTTTTCGCAATCTAATTTTCACCGGCGTTTAATCTTTGTGTACACTCGCCAGCTCGCGTGCAACCCGGCAGCGCAAGTCTCTCAGGAAAGAGCAGCGAGCGGCGGGCACGTGCAAGCTTTTCCAATATTTTTCGAGCCGAGCTATTACTCCCGCCTTGACAACGTACCCCTACACCTCTCGCGTGTTTTTCCCTTATCGTTTCAGTCAAAATCACATTCATCGACCTCTCATACGATTTTTTTTATTTTCTCACCGAAAATGATTTATTCGCGAAAAGAAGATAGAGAGAATGGAGGAATTTCGGATAAATGTCAACGGCTAAAGTAAATTAACCTCTGAATATTCGACGAATTTTTGAGCACGCGTTCTATAATTCGTTACATCAAAAATATCGTAAAGTTAAATCTTCGCCACAATTGGCTTGAAATTTATAAAGATTATATCCCGTTATATTCGTGACATATATTTCTAGTTAACAGTCAGATATGATAAATCAATTATTGGAATATAATAGGTTAATAGCGACTGCACTAGATACTACGTTTATGATGCAGCTAGTAAATGTGTGCATTTATCAGCTTAATTTCGATCTATCCAAATTAAACAAAAATTTGTTTGACATTAATAATTTTAATTATTTGTATATTTAAAAACTTTACAATCATGTAAAAATAATAACCTATTTCTTGATTATACGTAATATAAAAGATCAATATAGATATCAGTGACATGTATTCTGAAAATGAAGAAGATACAACTGCAAAAATCATCTTGGATTAATTATTGCTCGAGTTAGTTACTTCAACATCTACATTGAAAAAACGAAACAAAAATGAATACAGTGGCTAAATTACGCAGACAATTAAATGAAACAAATTGCACATTGGCACTGTTATATCTCCCGCGAGCTTTATCTGTATTGCATTTTGAATTGCTGACCAGTCGGATCGAATCGATAGTACAGTTGCAGTAGTCCTCCTTCGCGAACGATCTCTTTCCTATTTTTGCTCTATCCCTCTGTTTCCCCGTTCATCCACTTTTAATGGAATCGGGCAAACGGTCACTTTTAGCGACGGAAGATCGAAAACTGCTGCAGTTGAGAGATAGACTCGATATTTGTTATGTCGGAATTTAACTGGCACTCTCTTCTCCGTACATAGCAGAACTTTCAAAGATTATAATCGTATGAAAAGATCATTTCACAAAATGGTGTCACAATTTTTTTTTTATATCAATTCACAACAATATTGTCGAAATCGACGCTGCTGTAAATATCTTTTCAAATAAACATTATGAAATTCTATGAAGTTGAAGAATTTAATAACATTTATTAATTGAATTGAAAAATAAAATTAATATAGCTATTCGGGTTGTTATACTTTACTTACTTACTTTACATTTTACTTTTCTATTTATATTTATTGAAATTCTGTTATAGTATTATAATTGCGTTAATTATACATATTTGAATACAAGCACCACACATTTCCGTGACGAGTCTACGAAAGTTACACCGCGCGTTCACGAGATAAAATCGCAGCAAATTGTATAAAAAGCATCGCTATACACGCACACGTAACCGCATATATACATACGCGAAAGGGGTAAGTCGCAGCCTTGTTGTACATGCGTGTACGTGTTCTCTGTGTACACAGCAACCATGGTCGACTAATGGACCTGTTACGAGCAATTCCGGTAGAACGACAATTGCACACGGAGGTACAATACGTTCGGATAAGAGTAATTCCGAATGCACAATTCGATCAAAAATTACCCGTGCTTCGTCGGCGGAATAATATTTAGCTTAAATTACGTCCGCGAAGCGTGCGTGTGCGCACACGTGCGTGAAGTGTTCACGACCTGCGTTTGCAGATTAGAATGGTCGTATCTGTCAACTGTAGAATCGTCGAGTCTTTTGTACATGCATTTTTGCAAGTTTAATTTTTCATCGCGAAAACGACGAGCTCCCGCTCATTACTTGGCTGCATTTTTGTTTCTGCTTCTTCTGCAAAAAGGACTGCTTTTATCTATACTGTTAGTTTTTAACTATACACAGTTACTTTGTAACCCTTTCTTTCTCGTTATTTTTTCTGTTTGCGAGACAAAAAATGTCAAGCTGCTGTTTATAAAAATTTAACATAATTTGTAACATTTGTCTGTGTTTTTTTTCGTTCGTAGTAATCTCTATTCATGTTTCTTTCTTTATAATTATACAAGAATTATTTTATAAACAGTTTTATATACGTATTTATAAATGTGTCTTTATTATCATTCTCTTTGAAAGTAAAGTCCTCTCACACGGACTCTGAATATGTATTTTAAGAGTATTTCTCATATACTGCAGAATATGTCACGTTAGTGTTTACTGCAATAAACCGCTATTATTTTTCGATATATTCCTCTTTTAATGCTCAGTAAAGTATGTCACTTGATGATACGACGGATGGTCGCCGTTTTAAAAATGCTACAATAAAATCTCACCTGGGCCACGGGATCGTGGATTCTTCCAGAACGATTGCACTTCGGATTAAAAAGTTTTTTACTGCGTGCAATACTCCGACATCGTAAAAGTATGTCTAATGACCCAGCAAAAGGAGACGCCGATGCCGCGCCGTGGCAAGTAGTATAAGTCGAGTTTATCGCGACACTCGTAAATGTCGGACAAACATTTTTCGGTCGTGAAACGATCGTATAAATGTCGGCATTAGCTCGACTGCGCCAGATAAACATTCTTTTAGCAGCATCGCATCGGCTGGAAAATCACATTTTATTATTATCCATTAGTCTCATTGCGAGACAGGCGTTTCACCAAGCATATCAAGATCAATGTTGACACAACGTTCGACTAGCTATAAAAAAATAAGATAAAAAGCCCGCATACATCTCGATCGACGTCGCACTTTGTCGGTGGTTCACTCTCTCGCAGAATACTTCGTTTTTTTTTAAAGCTCTCAACGGAAATAATGCTCATAAACACATGCTCGATTTCGTCGATTTCTCCACCACGGGATCAGCACAATCGCAAAGTTCCGAGACCAATTTAGTAGGAACGGTATAAGTTCCAGATAGTGCATCTCTGGATGTGCCTTTTCGACGAAGGTTCTCTTTTACGCTCTTTCTCTTTCTCATCTCCTCTCTCCTCTCTTTCTCCGAAGAGGTTGCTCGCAGCGAAGCGCAGCGCTGGTCTGACAAAGGAGCGCGTCACGTTCATCCATCTTGCACCGGCCGTCTCTTTATTCCCGAGGTTAAAAGCGTAGCAGCGAAGGCAGTTTGGACTTCCCGCCGCACTAAATCCACTAATTTCGGTCACCGACTTTTAGCCCGGTGCATTCGTGTAGCCACCGCGTCGCGCGCGATCGATGACGAGAGGGATACGCCGTTCTCGACCAACGAGTATAAATTTCGCGAGCGCAATCAGATCGGACTTTTACGACGTTAATTCGTAGAAGGCTGCAAACGCCAGCTCGGAACTTGATACAATTATCGGAAACATTATTCTCGGGATCTCGATTCTCTTTCGAGAAATGTCGCGTGAATCCGTCTCACTCTAAAAATAGAAATTGTCTTGCTTTTCGATCGTGTCATTTTTGGATTGAGAATTTTCCGAGATCTGCGAATTTGACACTTGATTTTACGTCCGTCATCTCCTTCTGTATTTTAACTAAAATCTACGAGAGCCACTCTAAAAGACAGAAAGTAGACTAATGACTCAAATTGCGAGAAGGAGACTAATTACTCACACACAAGTAGAGCTGATGTAGAAAGAAAATATCTGCGTAACCAAGGACTGCAATTTTCCTTTGCAAATTAACGTTTTCCAACGCCGACATGGGCGGGCGAGCGAGCGCAACTGTGAACTTTTTACTTAAATTTTAACACGAGAGACGAGAAATGTTAAAACGCGCAATTTTCATGAACGAAGGGTTCACAGTTTTATATAACTTCCTGCTATACGCTTTGTGATTCTTTATGAAACGATCACGTGATTTCCAGTGCAAATAACTGAAATAATCTTCATCTAAATACAATTCCACAATTTTATCCTGCTCTTAGTATTGTTAGTTAAACTATTATGAGTATTTTTATTATAAGCAAATTTAATAACTCTTTATTGCGTTTGAAATAAAATTAATGATTTAATGAAATAGACTGCAAGTGTTATAAAAGTTTAAAATTCTTTTTTATCATCAAACAAGCTATATATACTGAAAGCAATATCATTGTGCGAAATTAGAAATACCATTTACATGAAAAAAGATATTTACGACGTGTTTTACAAAATAATTCAAGATGAATAGATATTAATTAAAAAGATACTCGCACTTCTCTTGCTTCTTTAAAATATATATTCTGTTCTCTTTAATCGGCGAGAAAAGGAAACCTATTTTTATCATGAAATGCGCGTTAAAGCAAACGAAACCTCAAAATGTGCCTCAAATGGCAGGCTGACCGCACGAGCATCATACAAAAATCCTATTGTGGGCCAAATCTAATCAGAGAATCCCGCATGTTCTTTTTGTTCACAGGTCCGCCGACGATCCTGGTGAAGCCGCAATCGCAGCAGGTAAAAGCAGGCGGGATAGCGAGCTTCTACTGCACTGCGGAAGGAGCACCACCACCTCAGATACACTGGCGAAAGAACGGCAAAAAAATCTCACGTAAGTCCATGTGCACTTTCACACCTTCTTCTTCTTCTTCTCTGTCTCCAATCCAATTTGCGTCTTTGAATCATCGCCACTGCGCCGGTTCGTTGAGAACATTCTCGAGGGTGCGATATTTGATGCTTGCCTTGCGCGAAATCTGTGTGTCTTCTCGTTTCATGAAAACCAGACGTCGCGATGAAAAAGAATGAAAATTTTATCGAAATTAAAAAGTTCTTCTGACCTAAATTCTTCACTCTTCGCTTTCATGTCTTCCTTCCCGTACCGGCTTCTCACTCTCATGCATTTTGCCGCATTTCTTCCTTTATGCATCGTTCTTTCTTTCGATCGATTCTAAGTATTCTTAGTTTTTGCTCAACCGACTTTTGTACTCGTTCTTGACAGAAACTGAACAAGTTCTCTTGGACTTTTTTCGTGAAATGTATCATATTTAATCTTTTTGTCAGACTCCGCTCGACCAAACAGTTCGCGACAGCTTGACGTTACAGTACTTCCATAATCCAAATTACAGTGTGACCAGGATAGTTATTCCTCGAAAATAGTTGCATAGTGGCCTACAATTACGTCCACTGCATCCGTAATATAATAGCTTTCATAGAATTTGAAATCTGTTCGTGTAATATTCATGAATTTGTGGTTAATTCATTTGACCTTTAGTAAACCAGGAATGCATTTCCATAAATTGAGTGGTATTTTAAGCATTTTGGTGTAATACCTTTTCTGTGTCAATTAAAACGCAACTTTCTAAGTTTCTTGTAAAGAAACGCCAAGTACGGATTGTTAACTGCTGAACAAAGATTTAGTGAAACTTACATTTATCATTCCCTTTAAAAAAATACAATTTAAAAATTAATCAACTAAGTAAGAAGTTTTTTCTGTATACAGTCAAAGTTAAATGTTGGAATAATTCTATATGCAATTTAATTTAAATACTTCAGACATATGAGAGAAATTGCGCGCCGATTATTGTCGGACGCGTAACGTAATCAAATTGAAGTAATAATAATAATAATCATGTCACAAATTAAATTGAATCGTTGATTTGGAGAACTATTATTGTGAAAAATACATTATTATTTCAGCTGGGAATCGAACTCGGATCTCTTTAAAATAAATTATTGCATAGAATTTTTATTCTGGTCTTTAACGTTAACCATATATAATTGGCGGTTCTTCTTACTTAGTTAATTTATTCATATGGCGATTTTGTTTCTAATTACTGTTAAAATTTAAATTTCCTAAAAAAGGAAAAAAACATTTTCAATTTGACAGAAAATTATTGACTAACTAATAATATCAGCAATATATTCTTAACATAATCACATTTTATTTCGCAAACTATCCTTTTTAAGTTGTCATGAAATTACGTTAATGTATTTTTGATAATTGATAAAATAATATTTTAAATTAAAATAATTTATCTAATTTATTCATGCTAATAACACTAATAACTCGAAAATCAAATTTTAAATTGTATTACTTAAATTGTATTACTTAAATTGTATTATTTACTTTACAAGTAAAAGAATAAAATATATTTACGCATTACTATCTTGAACTAAATGAAACATTTATTGAAAAATTGCGAAATGGCAATTTGCAGATCGAATCTTGAGCTTTGTATGTACACTTTCATACTCGGAAGAATCGTCAAATCCCGCGAGATGATTCTGATGACGCTTGATGATTTTACATAACGTTTGGTCTGATCCGCGGAATGTATGTGCCCGAGCGATCACGATTTGATCCATATTCGTCGACGACTCACTAATCCGAGGAATACCCGACTAGATAATGGCCAGCGACCGCTTGTAACATTCCGGATGCCAATTCGCGGTGAGCGCGGACGGTCGGAGGGAGATGATAACAGGGTCGGCCGCTCGCTCTCGAAATTTATACAGACGCGCGATCCAATTCCCATTCAATATTTCTCAGGCCGCGGAATTGGATACGAGAGGACACATATACATACCCCCCTTTTATTAGATTCCGCAACGGTACAATTTTCGATCTTATATCGCCCGTTGCCGCCGCCAATCATTTTCGCCCTCGATCGTGCCGGTATTTTCCTCGCCTTTTGTGACGGGGGTTTTCCTTTTTACGGCGTAGACGTCCGCCTCAATCTTCCGTCTTATGTCGACAGAATCCCAGTCTCGGTACGTGGTGCACCAGTATGAAAATGGTGCTTTACTGCGGATCGAACCTGTCAAGCCGTCGCGCGACAATACCAACTACGAATGCCTAGCTGAGAACGGAGTTGGCGATGCTGTTTCAGCCGAAGCGACGCTCACCGGTTACGAAAGTAAGTAAGATTGTTGTTATTATCATTTATTTGCACCGATAAACGAGCGAATCCCCTACTCTTCAGCGAGGAAATTTGTATTTTTCAAAGGAAGATTATTTTTAATACAATCAACTCTTCGTCTTAACTCTTCATAGGATTTTTTTATTTCAGGCAAAATTTTCACTCTCTTCTTAGCACAAATTTCTTAGCACAAATTTCAATTGTTATTAAGTAAAAGTTTTAACATTCGAGAAATATTTAACAATGTAGCAGAAATATTGAAAAATAATCCTAAATTTTTCTAAAAAATAATCCTAGATTTTTGGAAAACCTAGAATATATATAGTAAAAAATGTAGATAAAAAAGCTCTAATATATCTACGGAGTAAGTAAAAATATGTGTCTACGAAGAATTAATTATCATATACTTGAAAACGAAAGCCGAAGAAAAGAAATTGTGCACGTTTTTTTAACTGATTTATCTCTCTCTTTTATATGTCTTGCACATTCCCTGACTAAATAACGACATCAATTTTTAGAGATTTAGACACGTTTTTCTACAAATCCTTACTTAGTTACAAATTAAATATATTTTTTATTATCGTCTTTTTCATTTCAAAAGTTCTTACAGATTTATTTATTCTGTGTTCCTTTGAGATAAAAATCTATGTATACGCGTCCATTTGAAAATTGCAAAATGCTGTAATATGCGAGGAATCGCAAAAATTTGTAAATTACCGAAGAACATGTTATAGAGCATATATTTATATTAAATAATTATGATTAAATGAAATAAGCACACGGAAAGATAATTAGATCTTTTCATAAGCATAAAGTTACGCTTTGCAAGAACGTTTTGCGAGCGCAACAGCAAAATATACTCGTATTTTTGAGACATATACGTAAGCCAGCAAAAAGTGATATATCACTCAACCTTGTGGCGTAAAATTTTGCTTTTACGATGGCACTACATGAAAGAAAGAGAAGACCTTTATTCTGAAACTGCATGTCCCGGCATAATTTTCGTCGGCAGACTTTTGCTCAAAAGGACTACGTTATACGATACGATGGAAAGTTCTAGTTTTATCCTTTCGGATGTAGTGGTACCAAGCACACGTTTTGTGTTTTATAACAAAGTCACTTGCCTTGGGGACAGTTTTCCTAGACGATATCGCGTAATAACTATTAGCGCTATCGGGGACGTCGCTACGTTGTTTAATATTTAAAGGAAGCTTCTGGGACAGCTGCTACTGTTTGGTAATGTTCGAAGCTTTAAGCTTCCTATCCCATACCATGGAGTTTGACTGCATTGCGCGCAGATAACGGCTTTGGAACTGTTTACTGATTTAAACCTCACTTAAACGCATCTCGAGTGGACAATGTATCATTCTTGTATGATTTATACTTGAAATAACGACGGTCTCGAATGCTCGATTACATTCTAAATCTTTGAAATTAAAATCTTTTTTTTAATCACATGCTTAAAATGCTGATATTATAACGTTCCTGGAACTTTGCTTAAATGCGGCTGATTACGTCGACACAGCATAGTGAGGTAAATCTTTCTGAAATTAAACAGAAACTTTTGCCCACATTTTGCTGGACTTCTTTCTTCCTTTATTTTCTTAGCTATGCGGTATTTATACGGAAGAACGGTTGGCTTAATGGCGGCCGATTCGACGACCAGACGGCAAACGACGTAATGGAGGGAAAAAAACCATCGCGCCGCGAAACCCTACCTTTTTCCCGAGGGAGAATAATCTCTTGAACTTTCGTAAAACGTTTTAATTGGCTTGGCCAGCTTTTTAATTCGATTCTAATTTTGCTTCGCGGATACGTTTGCTCGTGATTTCCACGATGGGAAGAAAACAACGCCCGACTGCATTCTTCCTGTACGCTGGGATTTCTTCATTCTGTCTTGTTTTCATTCATTGATAATGTCATGCCGACCAATCCAATACGCGCGGCCAGCTTTTTTTAATCTCGATTGTCGGGCATTTCCTGTCAATGCTGCTCCCATCCGGCAGCCGATCCGGCAGTTCCTCGTAAATCACGAATATTCACTTGATTCCCTGAAACCTCCGCCACGATTTCAATTTATTTGTTATAAAGTTGATTCCGCTCAGATGAATCCGTTCCCACGAGCGCAATAATAATGCACGCGTGCGTGGGCTACTGTGAAATCAGTACACGTCAAATTGAACGTCAGTTTTTACCATGCCGTTATTCGTACTCCTATTTCATTTGCGAATCATCAATACGCATTGATCGAGAAAGAGAGAGACAGAGAGATAAATAGGTAGATATAGATAGATAGATAGAGAAACAGATAGATATATGGATAGAGGGAGGAAGGGAGAGAGAGAGAGAGAGAGAGAGAGAGAGAGAGAGAGAGAGAGAGAGAGAGAGAGAGAGAGAGAGAGTAGTAGTAGTAATAATAATAAGTAATAAGTAAGTATACGTAACGTAATAACGTAATAATAATACTATATATATATATATACTACTACTCGTACTC
>NW_012130066.1:5977633-5987927 GCF_000143395.1 Atta cephalotes
AGAGAGAGAGAGAGGAGAGTGTATAGACTTCCTAAAATAAATGAAAATAATTACGTTGGCACCATAAAGCAAAATATTGTACATTTTATGTTAACTGTTCTACCATCGTCCCGATGCTTCTGCTCGCGCTCTAAATAATTCAGAAAGCTTTTACTCTGGCTGGCCGACCGAGATATTTTTTAAGAGCGCACGAAAAAAGCTTTGATGAAAGACAAAGTTAATTCCGTCTATGTATTCCGGAATTAAAGGCCAAATTGAGACTTTACGCAGGGAAAGAGGGCAACCGTTAAGGGAGCACGTTTGCTAATTGCACGCTAAATCGCGACACATACCGCAAAAGCTCGAGCACTTTTTTTCCTCGTTGGAAGCTCACCCGATTAATCGCTGACTGTCAGCAAACGTACGTTTATGTTTGTATATTTTTTAAACATATTCTCGTATATGAAGCGAAATGGCTGTAAAGGGAAACCACTTTTTGCGAAAAAATTATTTTTTTAAATCTCATGTATAAAATTTTCAAGAGCGATTATCCGATTTTTTTCTGTTAAATTTCGCTAATTATAGAATCTGTTCAAAGTGAATAATATTTCTTGATAACTGATATTTTCACAAACCATGTGCTTCGCTATTTACTGCCACACGTAAGCTCGTGTCGGCCATATCGACCCTCGAACGTACGTATACCACGTAAACTTCGTTATCCAATCCATTGATACGATAAATACCTGCAAGCTCGCGGTAAAGCCTCATTCGGATAATGCGATTAATTGTTAGCCGAGGCATGTAATGATATAATGACGTAGCGATCGCGCGTGGTTATATGATACGTGCATACAGAAAACAAAAACGCATAAACGATTGGTCAGATAATTGAAATATTGACCGAGCATCTGCAGTTTATTTGTTTTACTTATCACATTTCCAAAATAAATAGTTTTATAACGATGAGATAATATTACATTGACAACAATAATTATATACTACAACATTACGTACATGTTATCTTTAAAGTAGAATTTATGTCAAATCGAATTATTTACCGTACAAGTACTTTTACATTAAATTAAAGATGTTCTATATAAAAATAATAGTAAAAATAATAATAACATTTTCGATAATTGTATCGCATCTTTGATCCTGTGTCGCGCAACTCGAACGCTTGTAAAACCACAACAGAGGCAATAAATGCGAGGTGATGCGCGAGGAACATCGGATATAATGTAAGGATCAGCGAGCATTACTGGAAACACCTCCATTGCCGTTGTAAAATTTTCATGAGAATTTCTCTTTTCTCTTTTCTTCCATCGCGTAGTACTACTATTCTTTCTTATGGCAAAAATCTGAAAACCATTTCGAGATACAGTTCAAGAAATAGCGCACTGGCTTTTGTTGTTATTATTGCAATTTTATTCTACGAATTTCTGCTACCTGATTCGTGATTCGAAATATCGTGCTAAGGGAATTATTTGTCTGATTTTATCATAAATACATCTTCCGTGATAAAATTATTTCTAGAAAATCAATAATGATAAAGAAGAACTTGTTTAAAAATTATTAAAATTCAAGAAGTATAACGCAAATATGATGCTATGAAATAATACAAATAAGTAAGAAGTGCTAAATACAATCGAGATTGAATTATCCAGTGTCTAATAATATTTGTATAAATTTTAAATGCATTTGTAAAAATTGATTGTCTGCGTGTTTTATTTTATATAAATTTAGAAATTTACTATTTAGGATTCGATCGTATTTGAAATAAAGTTATTTAAATAAATATATAAATATATATTTTGAAGAAAAAAAATTGGATTATATAATATTTGTTATTTTAAATAACTTCTTCTGACTTATGCTATGAGCTATTTCTTATTTATTTTAAATATTTTCGGAATCTATTTTATATTTTTTATTTTATAAAAATTGAATCAGTTTTTTATTCCTGCAATTTTATATTTTAAATATATTTTTGAAACTTATTTTATATTTTTTATTTTAAACAAGTCATATCAATTAGTTTACCGCGTTCTGGAACCTACTCTTCTCGAAATAAAAGATTTATACAATTTTATCTTAATAATAACATGATATATAACGATTTCTGTTTTATTGAAACCGTACTCGTTTTGTTGACACAGATCGCTACTGATATTCTAAAAAAACTTTATATAAAGGGAAGCGTCTGAATTCATTGTTTGAGCAAGAACAACAAACGATATCCGAATTCAATGCAACGGTAATTGCATGCCAACAAGTAACACGATAAAAATTTGTCGATTTACGTGGGAACGTGATGGCGACACGACAGTTCCTCGCTCCAGAATTCCCCGAAGCGCGGCAGCGGTTCTTGCGCGTCGCACAACAAAAACATGCCGTTGAATTATTGGTTGCGTTTCTCTCGACAGGATAATGTCGTTTTCCAGTGATGTGTTCTTGGATCGATGTTTCTCTCATGCGAACAAAACAACGCACGTCCGAGAGCCCCGAAAGTTCCAACAGCAAATAAAAGGTACTATCTGACGATTCTCACTCTCCACGATTTCGCTATGGGGAAAGTCATGCAATATTAAAGGCGTTGTGTCACGTTTTCGTTCCCGAGGCGATTCATTGTGCTCTGCCGCTAAATGCACAAAGTATATTAACCTTCCTGATGACGGAGGATGCCCCAATTTCGCGTTTCCCGTAGGGAATTAAATTTGCACGAGGACTAAGTGGCGTCTTTGGTTCTTGTAGCCGCGTTCGGGCGATCCTATCCATTTCATTTTACACATTTTACACATTTTCGTTCCGTATCGAAACGTTGAAAGTTCGTACGGAACTGTTCACTATTGTTGCTCTATCTCCTTCGAAATTCGCGAAATAATTCTTCTAGGACTCCGTTGACCACCGAAACAACGAAATGCGGAAGCGGGGGAACGATGGTGTTTTAATTGCCACCGTACAATTGGCACCCGATGTAAGAACGCGATGGATGGTCGACGGTATTCAAAATGGAAATTGCGTTAAATCCTGCACAGGCGTGAATAACGAATGAACAATGGCTCTATGGGGAAACGCTATGTTACCTTGTTTCTTCCGCTTTGCCGCAGAGCGGTAATTAAGAGAGCGCTACGATGCAAGGATCGATGCGCCGCTATAACAACGGTATTATTTTAATGAGAACGTTGTAATATTCATTTAAATTTCTTACTTCTATGAAGCATTCACTTAAATCTTGACAATTATTCCTATAAATACATCTAATCCTATGAATTAATAGGTCCGTGAAATTAATTATATAGAAGATGAATTTTAATTTACGGATTTTTTATTCAATTTAAAATTAATTTTCTTTTTAACAAGGATATTAGTAAAGATATCGTTTGTTAAAATTTTTCTATTTTAAATGTTTGTCAAAATATTTTTTCCTAAAGTTTATCTGTGAAATTAAATAAATAAGGTTTTATCATTCGTTCGTACCTCTGCGATTTAATTTAAAAAAATTTTGAGATCGAACAATTGAAAATAAAAACCCCGTATTTTCGATCATTCTTATAAATTATTACGAAAAATATTTATTTCTATTCTCCTTTTATAAAAAAAATATATGAAAAATAATTTTATAGTAGAATTTATTAGAGAATTGTGAAAAAAATGCATAAGTAAAAAGGCGACTTGCTAAAACACTTTCTATATAATGTTACTTATTTATCAAGTCAAATTGATTTCATTGCAATATATTACCCAACTTTAACCGTAGTCGGAGAGTACGAGTTAATGATTTCAACTTTTGATTCAATTTGAGTGAACAAGTACTCGGACGAATGCAAAATGTAGTTACATTTATGCCGATTGTTTTGCCGTCATCTCCAAGTTTTAAAACTCCGACACTTTGCTACCAAATTAAGAACCAAACGATCGAAGCATTCGCTAAATCCAATGCTTAATTAACAAGCTACATTGTGATTCTTTCCTCTTTCTTTGCTCTAGCATTCGGTATCTGATCTCACGTCGTCGATGCGATCCGCCATCAGCGACTTTTTCGTGTGCTCTTATAGAGCGTAAGAAAAATCTCGAAGAAAACAACTGGGATCTTTTCTCGCCCGTTCCGTTCGCCAACCATTCGCGAAAATCCGCTCTCCTTTTGGGCGGGGTAGTTCGGACAGAACTTTTGCCAAGTCGGACGTTTTAATTCGAGAAGCGATTGAGCGTGCTCGGAAAAACGAGACTACGAGGAAACTAAAGCCGCTTCGATAGACATCGTAAATAAGCTCCGGGTTCTGCTCGTATTCGCATTCGCTACATAGAAATGTCGATTTGAATGTGAGTGCCAGCACTCGTATTACGAAGTAATTTAGACAGCGGAGATTTTATGATCGTGCGATTTAACCGCTATTTCCAGATTTCCGTCATAAAATCGTTAATATCTGAAAATGAGGTTTAATTAATTATGAGCGTCATTTACATAGCCATTTTTGTTACATTCAACTTGAATATCATTAGCGATTTTCCTTCAATAATTATTCATAATTGAATGAACATTCTAAATTCGAAACATTGGAAAGAAGAGTACTGATGTCATCCCATTACCATCATAAAGCTAATAAAAAAGAATGAATATAAAAGGATGAATAGAAAAGGATGATATATATGACTGGATATTTATGTATTTAAAAATAAACTATCGTAAAAACGTTAATTAGATTAATTTGACTAACAAATAGAATTGCAGATTGAAAGAAATATTATGTTTTTATACAAATAAAAAAAATTTCCGTTACGCTGTATACAGAAAGTGAATATTTTGTAAATGTCATCTTTATAATAAAATATTTAAACTGTGTGAACATAATTTAATGAATCCTTTGCGGTATCGGGACGATAAAAGGTTTTATTTTATTTTATATCTTTTTTATTTATTTTTTGACATGCATACGTTTTCTGGTGCAGGCACATTTAAATATTAGTTTATAAAATAAAATTCATTGAACTTAAAAATTGCGGGAGACAATGGAATATTTGTATGCAGTATTTTGCGTGCAAAAGTGCAACGGATAATCCATCCAATCGTACCATTCTATGGAATTCAAAAGTCAATCCATTGTGCATCGGGAAAATCGTGCATTTCAAAACCATAAGCCGTTTGTTTATCGCAATGAGCGATCGTTGTTCATTAATCCTACCGCTGTGTATGGTAATATGAACTGGATCTGGACATAATTGCTATTGTGTATCATCGTAATCATACAAATGTAAGAAAAAATCTTTCAAAGCAACATAATATCGATATATGAGCGCATTGGAAAATTATACGAACCAATAATTATACTGTAAATATATCTGTGATATGTAATTTGAATCTATATTAAGTAAATTCTTCGATATATTCAGCGATATACATGAGATTCGCCGTGTGACGATCAATTTGCTTCCGAAAAAGGGACTGCACGAATAAAAAATGTAAAAATATAAAATAATATGCGCTAGAATTATAGTAAATTTTATGAAAATGAGACAGTCTATATATGAACACTTATGTAAAATTTATTGCAGGAATTTATTGCTCCAAAATGTAGAAATTTATAATAGCAAGTTAAATATAATTTACTTATACATCTAAACTCTTCAGATGTTTGCGCACTAAGTATCGCACTTTCATTTATCTAACTTTTTAAATTTTTTAATTTGAACAGTCCTTAATAATTATATTTAGATGTATTTAAATTTATTTTATTTTTCTAATAAATGATAATCATTGTATTACTATACTGTAAGGTCTTTGTACATTTCGTAAAGTAAATCTATAAATTACCATATATTTCAATAGAATCTACTTTATTATTCAGTATTCTTTTGCTTTAACGCTGACAAAATTTACTTTACTGCAAAAAGATACAAAGTATAAAGGTACAGTGTATAAAGTCTTGAGAGTTGTTTGTTGCTTACAGTTTTAAAATATGATTTACTGTAACAATTATTTGATTTACTATAATCGTAATGTACTTTTTATTTTGCACCTTTGTATTTTTTATTTTCCGACAACTAAAATTTGTCGGCAAAAAGCCAGAATATTTTTATTAGTTTTGTAAGATAAATATTACTCAATCATCTTTCTCCATCTGGATACTTAACTCCGGGATAATTAAAATATGGTGAGCATCACTCACGTACTCAGAAATATTCGTACTGATAGCACACCGGAGGCGTGAATACTTCGAAAAAATTCTGCGAACTGTTGTCAATTACCATATTGTAACAACTTATGTAAACCCGAGTGCGAGTGGCGGGTAGAGAGTGCGTATAATATAACGTCAGGGGTGGACAATATTTACTCCTGTCTCGAAGAAAAAGAGCGGCGGGATTTCTGTTTCGAGCACGGAACTCTTTTGTTTCGTACGTGGAGGGTTGTTTTCTTTCGCTGTACTCCATTCTGCTTGTTTGTCCCCCGTTTTCGTTCCCCAGTCAACCTTCCTCCGCAACCCTACTTCTCTCTCCTAACCCGCTCTTCGGTCTTGTGGAGCTTTTCTCTCGGTATAATCAACGGTCATGGACCGTTGCAACGACCTTTACAATCGAACACGGTCTACTCCGTGAGAGTCGAGAGCAAGAGGACGATTCACAAGGAGCGAGGAATTAGAGGAAACGCATAAACATCCTTCAATAGAAGCGTGTCTGCAGTTTGGCTGCCTCTTCCATTGCAGTAAAATTACAAGCCGAGCGTTCCTCCAGGCGAACTTCCGAACTACTATCGATAGAAAATCAACCTTACCTCCTTCAGAAAATGGTCCGTGAAACTAGTAGTAAACGATCTCGCATTTGAGTGAAGATAGAATCGAAATTATCCCTTTTCCAGAAATTTTCTATCGAAAAGGAACGAAAATTCGAGGGCTTTAGTCCTAATTGCGAAATTACTTAAAAGTTAATGGATTCTGATAGGTCAAGTCGTCGAGCTTCGATTACGTAATTCTTGAATGAAAAAGACAAGAATAAAAAATTTTAAAAATTCACTCACAGATCTCCTGCGCACATGATGGTTCTTACTTTTTCTCGTATAATTTCAGAAATTTGATTTAGTCTAGAAACAGTGACTTAATTTCTTTCTTACTAAACAATCACATGGGGAATTTATATCTCAATTAAAATCATTATTATTAATAATATATTATCTATATATTATTAATTTTCTGATTTATTAATACTTGAGAACATTACGGATATGGATTTGATATAATAATTTTGATATAATAATTTTCTAAAAAAAAAAGATAAGTAGAAATAAAAATATTAAACGGGATAAAAGCAAAATATTATGACAGTATTTCTAAAAAATAAAAGTTTTAAATAATATGACGCTTTTTTTATTACTTTTTTATTTTCAATGGAATTATATATTTAAAGGTTCGTAAAGAATATTTAAAAGATTATTTAAAAAATATAAAAAGCAATATTCATACAAAATATTTTATAATTCACATTTTTTGCCGCTGATGGCTGAGGTACAAATATTGACAGCTTAAGTGAGTATACATATTCCTGGGTTAATAAAAACTTCATTTTTTTGTCTCATCAAGATAAAACGTAAGATCGATAAAACAAAATAATATTTCGAATACTCAAAAAATAGCGGGATGTTATTAAATTTTTTGCAGAAAAAGATCAGCTAAAAATTCTTCCAAAAGTCTGTGGCTGATCGTCTGGTGTCCAGTATATATCTGCGTGAGTAGAAATCCACCGATTGAAGTCTGATCCGCAATGAAAAAGCGGAGGGCAAAAGTTTCGAACTGTAAGAAGTGCGGGACGTCGCCCAGGCGAATATCTTTCCGGTTTGCGAAAGAGTTTCGAGCATGAACGAGAAATCGTGATAAAACGATAGAGAGAAAGGGAGAAGTTTAAGTTGAGAAGGTAACAGTCAACTTAGTTGGAACGTCGGAGGGCGGCTTTGTACTCTCTTTCCCCTGTGCTTCTATCTAAACCGTCGCGATGATTCATCCGCAGAATTTAATTCGTCCGAAAAAGCGGCACCTTAATTAGCAATTAATTGGCACATAAATTAGCTGAGAATTTTCACCTGCAGCTGGAACTTATATGCATGCGTGCGTGCGTGCGTGCGTGCGTGCGTGTGTGTGTGTGTGTGTGTGTGTGTGTGTGTGTGTGTGTGTGTGTGTCGTCTCTCTCTCTCTTCTCTCTCTCTCTCTCTTCGTTATCTATCTCCGTTTATCTTATCTCCTCTGTCCGTCTGTTTCTTGCTCTAACCCCTTTCGCACATCCTCTTCTGCTCGGTTTTTTCTTCATTGTGCCGGGCCACCAACCGCGACAGAGATAAGAACGTCGGCAACTATTTCAGCAATCTAACTTTCTCACGGGTTTTCGGAGAATTTCCTGCACGGCGGCATTCGCCGCCTCCTCATTCTCCATCGTCCGTCGCGAATTGCACTCGTAAGCCTCAGCAATGAAACCTCTCTGCCGACGATCTCGAAAGATAGTGACACTTCGCCGCGACGATAAAATACATGCGACTGGCTAAATCGACGAGTAAAGTACAATTAGATCTTTTCTTCATTGTACCGAGACAACCTGTAGCTTCGCGTCAGCGAAAATTCGCGAAATCCGTTTGTATTGCGTAACGCAAATCGCTCTTTGATGTCTTTCCAGGTCGAATGTTCGCAGTAACGTTCATTGAAACGAACGAAAACAGACAGCTTTATGAGAAACGTTTGGCGAAATCCTTTGTAAAAAGAAACAATTTTATGAAAAAAAAAGAGACAGTGAGATGCGTTTGTAAGAAGAGAAGAATAAATGCCGACGATGGTATCTCGCAATACACAAAGTGCACAATTTCCCGGTCGTTTGCTTTTTACAAAAAGGTTTGAAAAAAGAACGATTTCCGAAAAGGTGCAGACAAGGATACAATTTCGCAAGAACGTCGTGGCAGATATCAAAATGAATTATGGCGATAATAGGGAACGATAGTGAAAAGAAGAGACGTCGACTATCGAACACGAAGACCATACAAATTGATTCTTTTCAGACTTATCGGAGAGTAATGTGGCATTTGACAATAGCTGTTTGGTCCTTTCGAGCAGGCGCGAAGATGATAACGATAGGAAGGGATTCCAGGGTGAACATGAGAACGGAAAAGACGAGAAAGGATGGGAAAACGCAAGCTTTTATTCGCCTCTCCATTCTCGATTCAAGGAGTTCAGGTTCAGGTTTTAAACGGCCCGACCTTTTAGGAATCGCCATTGCGTACTACATACACGTCCTTTATAGAAGTCGATGATATTCGATCTGCGATTTTCTCTGCTGAATGTACAGTCTCTTCCTTTCTTTCTTTTTCTACTTTCTCTCATCCCCGATTGTCCGAAACGAAAAACCATTATTCGCAACCGCGGAGTGGTTTCTATGATTTTGTGCTCCATTTCAATCGATTCGTGAATCATACCAATTTTCGTAGCTCATTCTCTGATCCCTTTATATAATTTATATACGAAATGCCTCAGGCATCGATGTCCTTACAAGCAAACTATTACGTTTACGTTCTGAACAAAATCTAAAATTGTGCATCGGGCGAATGAACAACGAACAATGAACGCAATCAATGTATCGTCCAATATTTTTACGTTCTTTACATGACGATAACTGCGGATATACTGAATCTTGATCAAATCTGGCCGAATGCAAATATTCGGGAAATGAACGCAAAAGAAACAAACAAACAATTAACACAAACAACTAACACAAATTCAAACATTTGCATTTGTTGTTTATTCGTTGTTTATTGGCTCATTGTGTATTCACCTTTAAGTAGACAAATCCAGTCATTATTTATCATTTCTTTCAATCTCTCTTTTTTTTAATACTTATAGGCGTTTATGTGATAAATTAAAAATATTTTTAAAAAATTTAGTTGAAGTTAATTAGAAGAACAAAGCTTTGTTAAGTTCAACAGAATCTTGAAATATAATTTGGCGTAAAATTTGGTCTGTTAAAATTAAAAGACAGACTTTTACTGTGACATTGTAATAACATTGCAGAAGTAAATCCTATTAAATTAACTTCTACTTTTTAATATGTTCTTGGTTGAAAGGACATTAAATAGGACTGAGACACCTCTGTATGTCTGTGTGTGTGTGTGTGTGTGTGTGTGTGTGTGTGTGTGTGTGTGTGTGTGTGTGTGTGTGTGTGTGTGTGTGTGTGTGTGTGTGTGTGTGTGTGTGTGTGTGTGTGTGTGTGTGTGTGTGTGTGTGTGTGTGTGTGTGTGTGTGTGTGTGTGTTGTGTGTTGTTGTGTGTGTGTTGTGTGTTGTGTGTGTGTGT
>NW_012130066.1:5987947-5989809 GCF_000143395.1 Atta cephalotes
TGTGTGTGTGTGTGTGTGTGTGTGTGTGTGTGTGTGTGTGTGTGTGTGTGTGTGTGTGTGTGTGTGTGTGTGTGTGTGTGTGTGTGTGTGTGTGTGTGTGTGTGTGTGTGTGTGTGTGTGTGTGTGTGTGTGTGTGTGTGTGTGTGTGTGTGTGTGTGTGTGTGTGTACACACACATATATATGATATTTGCTTACTACTTTTCTGTTCTCCGTCTACTCTCCGTAACGAATTTGTTGGCTTTCTTTACAAGATTCTGCTTTTTCGATCCAAACATTTTCGCAAAGATAAAAGACGGAATTGTTTTGTCGTAGAAATTCTCTTACAAAGAATATACTTATCTATTACTAGCAAGTTCATAGCAGACGTTGCAAAAGTAAAGATAAAAAGATGATCAATTATGCCAAAATAAGCATGCTTTTTAATTGAAAGACTACGAAAGTAAGTCGGATACAACATGAATAATGAATTATTTTTTTTATTTGATGTATTACTGTTAAAGTTGAATTTTTTGTATCACAGAGAAACATCTCCTATAATTCGTGTGGTACATGATTCGAAGAGTGCCTTAATTGGAGATACTCTGCCCCGTAATTGCAACTTCTCGTTCTATAATGAATTATTGAATGGATTGCGCTCTGGTGCAGGCGAGTTGTTTGAAGTTTCGCTTCTAATATCTTATTTATTTCTCTTTAGTTAATGCATTTGGTTCGCTCATACAAACCGACAATGTTTACTGTTCACTCGCAATCATTGTTTCCAATAACTCGTATCAAATGTTACGTCGCCAATAGTTAAAAGTTTGAATTTTTCTTTGCGACAGAATGAAGTCACTTCTGCTCTTTTGCTGTTAAAACACAATAAATATTTTATATTTGTTGTTCGAACGTCAAATTGATGTATTGAAAGTATAGTTCAAAGTTGATAATGCTTGTCAAAGCTGATAATGCTTGTGTAAAAGTCATCAGCCTAAAAATTTTTGACAGAAGTTGTTACGTTTATTCTTCGCTTGAAAAATCTTTTAACGCAAACTTAAGCCGCCGAGTCTAAGATTAAAGTGCCTGCGAGTCCATGCAGCCAGCTCGGAGTCTCTCCCTGGGACACTTCTAATGACCGACTTTAATTTCTGTCACACTGCTTTTTTTTCTCGACGATTCTTTCATTTATTTTCAAACTATGAAACGCGAAAGAAAGCCTCGCGAAGTAATCGTAAAGGTAATTATTATTTACCGCCACGCAAATATCATGAAATGCAAAAATTTCAGCAATTTGTTAAAGCAAAAACATAGGAGGTTTCGAAGAAAAAACACGAAATTACCTAAGTAAGGCAAGAAATGCTGTATATTCTTGGAAACATCATTAAAAAATTAAATTAAACGCTTAAGATTATTTCAATAAAATTTTCATTCACATATTAATCGAAACGTTTTTAATGAATACAAATGTTTGAATCCATCATTGCGATAGAAATTGTGACAAGTATGTAATTATCTGTTATCTCTCACATAATTCCGGTCGTTTGGTAAGACAGCATCTCTCACCAATTGCGGAGCACATTGCTGTTAATGCAGTCGATA
Organism: Atta cephalotes; assembly: GCF_000143395.1. Taxonomy (NCBI): domain Eukaryota; kingdom Metazoa; phylum Arthropoda; class Insecta; order Hymenoptera; family Formicidae; genus Atta; species Atta cephalotes. Next base: position 5,989,524 of record NW_012130066.1, read on the forward strand.
AGTCTTGTTTCCTCGCGCGCGATCTACCACATTATGCGAAGCTAGACAGGAGATCGCCATGGTAGAAAGTTTGTCTCGCAGAAAGGCTATTCGTCTCCTTTACTTCCGCCGGGAGACGTGCATGTATCTCTCGTCGTTCTAATCTCTCCTGGAAAGGAGACTGACGGGGCTCGCTTGTCCTGAAGGAAATACCGAGACAAAGACAACTGCTTTTCTCATTTCTCCCTCTCTCTCTCTCTTTCTCTTCCCTCCCCCCCTCTCTCTCTCTCTCTCTCTCTCTCTCTTC
>NW_012130066.1:5990060-5996193 GCF_000143395.1 Atta cephalotes
TCCTCCTCTCTCTCTCTTCTCTTCTCCCCCTCCCCTCCTCTCTCTCTCTCTCTCTCTCTCCGTTTGTCTCGTTTTCTCTTATTCGTTTGCTGCCATCCTATACGCGTGTTCGATCTCAGAAGAGACTGAAATAAATATGAATTTCACTTGACAAAAGCTGGAGGCACCGAGATACTCAGGGCGATTCGAACATAGAAAGAGAAAAAAGAGAGAGAGATTGCAAGGATAGAAGAGCAGAGCATTCCTGCATCCTACGTACGTAGAAGGCGCTTCCAATCGACCGGAAAATCCGATTTTCCTGGGAATTAAGCCCGTAAGGGCGGATAAGAAAGAAGAACGGACTAAACGGAAACTTAAGCGAGACGGGTCACTTCCGAAAACTTGAACCGCACAATATGTACTGGCATAAGAGATGGCCTACGTAACGAGAGATTCGAAGAAAACGACCGAAAGTTTTTATTTTCAATAGAGAGAAAAACATAAAAATTTAAGACGAGATATAAAATTTTCAATTTCCGCAGAAAAATTTTTGAATAGTCAGTCTGTATAATAATTTGACAATAATATAAAATGATAAGCGAAAATAGTATTGATAAATTGTCTATTTTAATATTTATTTTTATAGGATTAAAAATATATATATATTTTTTTTCTGTTGAACATACGATGTTTCTAAAATCAGTATGCTGACGATGCAACGATACATCAAAGCCGTCTGCGATTATGCGGAATAATTCACGGAATTACGCGTTGAATATGCATTGTGATATGCGATGACGTCAACTCAAAAACGACAGAATTGTAGGATTCGCGTATATTTCGATGGACAAAGTTCGATCGCTCTTTGGACCGCCATTTACGCTTGATTATTACTATTACGGCTGTTATTATTATTATTATCATCGTCATTATCATCATTATTCTACATTACCCCGACATGTTGCTATTCTATGTGCACGGCAAAAATGTCGACAAAACAGACGGACAAATAATATGTTGAATTATTGAATCGATTATAAAAGTCATATCAAAATTTCATCGCGCATTGTTTCGACGGAAAACAAAATGCGCGGAATACATTGTTCGGACCGTTATAATCGATAATTAATATTTTGAACGAGTTATTTACTCGGCTGCTGACATTATTTGCCGCACAATATAAATCAATCATGAGTCATACACGCGTTACATTTTGATTTTATACGATTCTTTGAATCGTGGTTATCCAAAATCGAATATAGAATATAGCGATTTTAAGGATACGTTGTAAAAAAAACGTCACGGAACGTCGAGGTACAGAAAATATTTACGGAAGAATCCATTTTACTGAAGTACCTAAAAATTTAGCTAAATATGAATTTAAATATAATTTTATTGGACCATCAAAATAATTATATAGAAATCAAGCATGATGAGCAATACTGCAAAAAGTTTTGATATTCTAATAATTATTTTGCTAGTCCAATTCTAGATTTTCTAACTAAGCTTTTAGCTACATACAGAAAAATATTTTATTACTAAGAAAAATAATTACTCAATTTACTTTTTTTTAAATAACGATTATTGTTAACAAAGAACATTTTTTTTATAATTATGTTAAAATATATTTAATACAAATTTTAGAAAAACTTATTATTATATACTCGTAACAAGAATTCCTTTTAAGAATATTATAAAATTGATCGAAGAAGCGATTTTATATAATAAACAAGTCGGATTTATTTCAATTTAATATTCTTGATTAAAGTATTAAATTAGAATTCAAAATACATTTTAAATTTTTTACATTTTAAAAATTTGATATCTATGATGTGAATGAATTTATGATAGATTTATGGATATATGAATTTTTGAAATATTTGAACCAAGTAATTATATATATTTTTTACATATATTTTTCTATGTGTACTTCAGAAAACCATTTTTCCACGTAAGGCTTTTCCTTGATTAGAAAGATGTGTGAAAGAAAACGCGAATAAGAGAATGCTGGAAGTCGAATAAAAAAGAAAGAATAAGCTTAAGATTTTCGAAGAATTGCCGGAGATGAAGCGACAAGAAGGGGTACTAAAATTCGAATATCCAAGACTAATTCTGTAGGTGTTCATCCCTCGTGGCGCGAATGCTGACTCGATTTAGTTTGTAAATTGAATCACGCCATCTAAAAAAAGCGAATTCTTTTTTTCAAGAGAACTCGGCAGATCTGAGAAGAGGAGACATTCTCTTGATCATGAGCCATCTCCGCTCTCTTGACACGACTTCCCGTATTTCTACCCTTCGCATTCCCTTTTACGCCATATCGACTTCGCACGACCCTGCGGAAGTAGGTACTTATCAGATGATTTCTTTCGCATTTTGCTTGCTTCGGCATCCTATCCTCCGACTAGAGCCTAAGGGGAAATTGTTTCTTCTGTTATACAATTATAAGGGTTGGCATTCGATTACTTTTTCTACTGTAGTAAAACTGACGAAGTAGTGTTTATACATACTTTATTAAGACCATGGGCGTAAGTTTTTTCGGGGGAATTTTTATCAATTTTGTTATTACATAGCAATTTTTGCGTTAATGAATTGCTTTTTTGGATATTTTAGAGCTTAGTCCTCTTTTTATTTTTGATAGGAAAAATATTTAAGTTTTATAAATCATGACTTTTAAATTTTTCTTGATGAAAGTATGGACAAAATATAGTTAAAAAGGAAATATGTAATATGATATAATAGTAATTGCAGTTACTATCTCATTAATATCTCAAAATATATTCTGTTTTCCGACTCAAAAATATTGCGGATTTTTTTATCGAACATTCAAAGCTCTAACTAATGAAAGTTCCAGAAATTACTTACGTTGTCATACAGGGAGAAAAAGAAATTTTATGTGACAATAAAAAATTTACTTAGAATAAACAATAAGATTGTATTTATTATAATTAAAAATGATGATATAAATAAAAAAATTGAGAGTTTAGGCAACTGTCATCTTCTTATAAAGAAATAAAGAAAACCTATCTGCAATCCTGCTGCTTATATAATAAATGTATTTGTTATAAAAGGATGTTTAAGTATAAGTAGAAGAAATGTTCAAATTAATGAAAGATGTTTAGCAGTATATAATTTTAGCGAAAGTAATACGATAAAATAATTTCACATAAACATAGCTTTTTGCGATCTGTGAATTTCGCGATAAACGACAAAAAATATCGTTTTGAAATTGAAATTGTGGTTTAATCATCATTTTAACGATCGCAAGTGCAATTATACGTGACAATGCAATTTTTACGTTAACTATCATGCATTAATGCATTAATCATTTTGTAATGTAATGAGATAAAAAAATGTCATACTATTATATATATAGATAAGACACTAATTTACAGCATTCTGCTTAAAATAAGCTAATCCACTTTTACGTTATATAAAATGTTTTAACTGTTATTGTTTATTAATTAAAAAATTCTATTCTCTCGTATTCTTGAAGTATGCGCCGCTTGTGTGCAACATACAAGCTCGTTTATTTCAACTGTATACTAAATTCAACTTGGCTACTAATATTTATCTCACTCGCGATATATGTTGAATTAGATGAATGGAAAGTTTCCCCAAATGGAAACTGTCGTGTCCGTCATCATTGTTCTTGTTCTCTTACGAAGCGAAGCCAGACGAACCTTTTCTCTTCCCCCTGAGACTCGAAAGATATAGAATTGTCTGTCGGACCCCCCCCCCTCCCCCCTCTAGTCACGAAGACCGAGGCGTAAGAAGTACGAACCCGAACCGGAAAACTCGGGAGCTCGCCAAAGTACCGGACTTTCCATCTTATTTCCGGAGTTTCCCTTCGGTTCTCTCTCGGAGACTTTAACGGCGCAAAGGAAACCGATTCGCTGACCCTCCGCGGAATTGATAGCGGGGAATCCTAATTGCGCGCACGTAGATGTGGATCGTCATGGACCATCGACTGAGAAACGAAGAACGGACGGACGCAATCCCGCGAGATGGAAGAGTCTCCCGTGGGTAAAGCGGCATCGCAGAAAACGTACGCTATTTAAATCAAAGGTAGAGCGCACGATGCCGGAAATGCTGGCACAGCTGGCGGGCATTGTCCAGTAATGAGGGCAATCAGTCGGTGAAATGATATCTCATCATATTTTCATTAGAATAATGGACGAATGAGCTAGAGAGAGGAAGAGGATGGATCCGGAAATAGAAACAGAGGAAGAGCAATGAGAGATAGAAAGAGGGGGGAAAAGAGGAAAAAAAAGAGATTGAGTGAATCAAATTGGAGAAAGAGCAAGAGAGATTTTTGCGAGCGAAAAATAGGCGTTGGTAAGCGCACAAGTGATGAAAAAAGAACATTGAAAAATTCACTACGGGCACTCCGGCATCTAGAATTCACATCGAGGGGATATTCGGAGAACGCTGGTCGTCCTTATTTGTGAGTTCTGATAAGTTGGCTTCCGAGCTGTCGACATTGAACTCGAGTGCCTCGTTACCGATGTTCAGTCTTCGCGGAATATCCCGAAGAGGTGGGGATGGCAGGAGGAGAAACCCTGGCTTTAATTTCACGCTGTAACGACGTCCGACTTCGCGAAACTCGATAATCGGACGACTTTACTCGTAGTCTGCAAACGAAGACAGAAAACGCTCCGAGAGTTTCTCTTTCGGCACGAGGCATAACGTCCTTTACCTCCACGAAGTTTTCCGCTATCATTGAATGCATGAGAATGTATCTAGCATACTCTCGTTCTGATGTTGTATGCGTCGGATTCTATCTTTTTCTGGATTATTACATTATAAATGGCTTGTTAGAATTTATGAGATCAGAAAAACTTCATGAATTGAAAATATAATTGCTACACGAAGGGATGATTTTGTTGAAGTATCTAAAAATGTATCTAGATATCTGAAAATAATTTTGTTGGACTATCAAAATAATTATGTAGAACACTCAAGCTGATTGTTACAATTTCCAAACTTTTTGGAGCATTGTTCATCATGTTTGGATAATTTCTACATAATTATTTTGCTAAGCCAACACAATTATTTTCAAATCTGTATATACAGCTAAATATTTAAATACTTGAACAAAATCATTCTTTTTATAGAATTAATATATAATTTTTGATAGTAAATTCTCTTGTCTACGTCGAAATTCAAACAGTTTGAGAAATTTGTGTAATATTTGCATTATCAAACAACACATTATTCTACTATTAACTATAATTCGATTTATTAATGATAGTATGATTACCTCATGATTCAACGAATCTATTCTTGTATACACGTGTTATATTGTACACTATAGTCTTCGACCTACGTATCACAAATTTAATATTCTCTAATACAGAATTTCATTCTCTCCTTTAATATGTAGAGATTATATTTCATATTAAATACGCATTCTATAGTGCGAAATGCGTGGTATAAATGCGGCCTTTAATATATGTGTGCAGCATTGCAATAGAGAGTATAAATTTCAGAATATTCCTGAAATATTCCCCAATCAATTACGGAATCGTGTTCAACATCAGCTCACATGATATTGCATCTTGCGGATGGTTGCACGCAGTCGAATTTAGATTTATATTCGTTCAGATTTATAAACATTCAGTGTATTCATGCGCGACCTTTTTTTGCGTTACGCGACAAATGCATCCGCATGTACTCTCCATTTTTGGTGCAATGACTCCATAGGATACTCTACGTCTTACGAGGTTGATTCCAGCACTTTTGGGCTGCGTGCGGTACGACGAATTTCACGTTTTAGCCGGATCCCACGTACTCTCATAAACATGGAGGACGAGCGCTCTTCTCGAATTTCCATCTTCGTCGGTGTAACTGGTAGGTAACTCTGACACGGCGCGGCCGAGGGAGTCAAGGGGGTCGAAGATTTAAGGATGCGGTCCCCAGCACCAAATGGCCACACGAATAAGTTGCGGACTAAAGGATGGGCTCCCATTTCTCCTCGCCAGTAGGTAGGATCGACAGGGGGTCCGATGCCCAGCTACTTAATATGACCGATAGGAGTCTTGGTAAGCCATCAAAGTGTACCGTGCACGCCGAAGCTATCCCATATCTGGGGGATGCTAGGTCAGCCATATTAGTTATCGTCAGGAACCGAGTGGTGTTCCTCTCTCTCTCTCTC
>NW_012130066.1:5996644-6006644 GCF_000143395.1 Atta cephalotes
TCTCTCTCTCTCTCTCTCTCTCTCTCTCTCTCTCTCTCTCTCTCTCTCTCTCTCTCTCTCTCTCTCTCTCTCTCTCTCTCTCTCTCTCTCTCTCTCTCTCTCTCTCTCTCTCTCTCGGCATTTCCATCACCAGCTATGTCCCCGCCGTTCGGAATATGCAACGTCGATGGAAAACGCCGAGCGACGCTTTTACGTCCTCAAATTACCGTCTGAAACGGGATTCGGAGCATTTTGAAAATTTTACAAGCTCCAACTCGCGTTCATCGCGATATCGCCGCTATGGAGCTGTGCATAAACGGTGGATTAAAATAACGCAAAACGAGAAAGACAGACAGATAAAGAGAAATGAAGAGTTGGGTGTCGGTTGAAATCGTACGTATGCTAAAGCAGTTTATTCGCCGTATATAAATTTCGCGAAAAACGGCAGTGACCGGCGCCGGGGAAAATCCGTGAAATTCTTACGGCATTTACGTGCGACCGCCGGCATTCTTCATGTTTATATGCATCAAGAAGGGGTGGACCGTTCGCGGCGAAAAGGGTAATAAATAGCCCGTTGCTCGGCGACGGTGTTCTTGGCCACCGATGGAAATCCACGTCCAAATAGCCGTTGAATACATTCCTGAATTTGTCCCGCGCTACCACGAGTTTTATTTACGCGGTTGTTTACGAGGGCGAAATGTGATGGTAAGTACGTACGTGCATGTCGATCGACATTCGCGTTTTCTCGAAACTACTTTCGTCGGATTTTCACTCGTCTCGTTATTCCCGACGCTTCGAGATATTTCCAAATAGTCGATCAAACTTACGCGATTACCATTGTGTTTTTATTCATTTTTTCCGTTCCTTCTATTTTTCGTAACACTGAAGCATTCAATAATATTGACGGTTATTTTGAAAAATAGTTTTCCATTCTGTATAGAGGAAAGAAAGCAGAGAACTTTGTCTTTTTTTCCTCACATTTATCCTCTCGTTTACACATATTTGATGTAAACTAAATTGTTATTTTGAAATATAAGATAAAAACGTATATGTTCATATAAAGTATATGTTCATATAAAGAGATCAAAATATAAATTTAATATTCTCGATGAAAAAAAACTAACAGTCAAAATATAATCGGCTCAACCGTTTTAGCGTTAAGTTAGATTTTAGAGATTTGGCGAGAAATTTTAGTCAAGAGCGGAGAAGCTACATCGAACTTTATATGCTTTTAAAGGTGGTTTTTTTGCGTGAACCGTTTTTCGAAGCAGCTCGGATGCATTCGTTAGCGACTGCTGCGCATGCAACGAGACCATCGGCCTCAGCCTGCTGTAAAATCGATATAAAAGTATTGCCACGTCGAAATGCAACTTCCAGGCAAATGTGTGCCCAGCACAGAAGAATTCATAAGAATCGACCAAAGAACCGTCGTTGAAATTGTAAAAAGGAGACCGGCGTTACCGCATATAGAAAAAGACAAAGAAATCGACTTTGAATAATGAGAAGAATAATTCCGAAGATTGTCTCTCTTTGCTGAAATTCCACCCTTTTCTCTTCACTTGTTCTCTCTTTCTTTTCTTTTTCTCTCGCTTTTTCTTGTTCTGTTGCTTATTTTCCCTCTATTACTTCCTTTCTGTGATATTCTAATCTACTATAACTTTACTGAAAAACAGCTGAGAGAGAAGCACCGAATTCTCTACTGATATTATTAAATCTTGCGCGCGCGCGCACACACACACACACACACACACACACACACACACACACACACACATATACACATACATGAATACTTAACCATATTATACTTATTATATAACAATATATGAACCAAGAGAACAATAACTCAGAAAAGCATCGGCTACTCTTATACAACTAATATTGCCAGTCTCGTCTCGCACTTGAAATTCTGCGGAGAACTACTTCTCATAGATTAAATCGGGTAACTTGTTCGCCGGATCGAGCTCTCGTTTCCTTCCGTCCATCTATTCGTCCAAGAGAAAATTCCCGCGAGCCCGATCCGCTGCATGACGAACTCGAGCCTGAGGGCTCTCTCGCGAGAAAGGGGCGCGGACGTGGCTGTCTGATGAAGATGGCAGATAATCATATTCGATTAGAATCATCCCCGTGGCCGGATCCTTTGTCCCAAGCGAATCTTCGAGTTGAAACGAACGGAGACGGGAGAAGAGAGGCCACAGGATAGTAGAAGGGCTCGCAGGTGCTAGAGGATGGGCTCACTGTTCGAGTATCCTTCATCTCGTACTCAGGTACTTGAGTTCCTTTCATCTCTCCACCCTTCTCTCCTTTCTTCTATTCTCGCTTCTTCCTTTTCTACGTCTATATCTATCGCCGTTTGCATTCCCTTGCTTTCTGTTTCTCTGTCTTTCTCTTTCTCTATCTCTCCCTTCCTGCTCTGTCTCTCTCTGTTTCTCTCTCTTTCCCTTCCTCTCTCTAATCCATATACCCATATGCTCCGTTCTTCACTCTCCACTCAAGGGTTTTCCCCTAACTCAATCCTTAATCTAAATCACGATCTCACTGTTACCACATTGTGTTCGTTACTTCCAAGTCAAGCTCCATCGTGGGCGTCACTGTAAATTGCCTAATTATAATCCAAAAGAATCCACGCATAGTATGTGAAATATTAAAATGTGGAAAACATGAAGAATCAAAATGATCGAAAAAGCTGAAAATGCGACATCGGATCACGTTTTGACATAAATTGACAAAGTCTATAGGGGTATTCATAGTCTATTCTTATTTTAGGATCATCTTAAGTAATGTCTTAAGATGTTAATACACAACCCTCTGATTGGTTCATAATACCTTAAAACTGTATTTAAGATAATCTTAAATGTAAGAATACCAATTATGAATACCGGCCTCTAATTGATTGATGAGGTCTAATCCTCTTGGTAGCTAATTTCTCTTGGTAGACGATAGAGGCGATGGATGAAATTTGATTTTTGTTAATGATTAAGAGATACAGAAAATGTATAATAACACTGAACAAAAATCGCTGACTACTTGTTGAGATTCTACGTTCGTAAATTTGAATTATGAACAGTTAATCATGAAATATTAATGTATACGTATATATAACTTTAAAAAATTGTTTTTAATTCAGTTTTTATTATTTCAAGATAATATTTGTAATTATAAATAATTTATAATATAATTTACAATATAATTTATAATTATAATTTATAATAATTTATAATATTTGTGTTATGATAATTTACAATAATTTATATTTTATTTTATATTTATATTTCTGATATAATTTATAATTTTGTACACATACTGTTCTTCATTCTCTTCTCTCAAGGATTTCGTCTTCTAACTCAATCCTTAATCTAAACCACTATAAAGTTCAGAGAATCTTGTCTGAAATAAATCTATATAATTTTTATTAAATCACATATGTATAGATACGGCATTTTATAACTTCTGCTTCATACAAATCTACCACAAGTATCGCGGTACAAAGATTCAAAAGGCCTCCTTCGTTAGTCCCACTTTAGGAAGCGAAACTGTAGAAAAGGGCAGTGAGATAGACGCGCAGAAACGAAGGTATGTGGAAAAGTAAGCAATGTTCGCTTGCGCCATATGGGAAAACACAGAAGTGAGTTGAATGGGTATTCAAGCGAGTGGCGGCCGACTCTCGCAGCGGCAGCACGCGCTCTGAATGTTACACGACCAGAAGCACAATGGCGGAAGCCGCGCGGCTTCCTACAATACTATTGGAAACGGCCGCGCGATAAATTCCTACAACTTTTATCGAATAGGAGGAAGGCTAACAGACCGAGGGGGAGATATTGTGAAAGTTCTGTCCCGCGGTTGCGGCTGACTAGCCGTTGGAATTCATGTGTTCTCCACTTCACCCTGCCGTACAACCTTTAACGTCTGCGAAACTACCTTCTCTTGTACCTCATAGTGGATCATACGTGCTCTCAGCTTCGTTCATTCACATTATGTAACATCCGTAACCCTGACACCTGAATTTTTGCCTAAATGATCTTTCCTCGTATTTCTCATCATGAATTAATTACTCATTAAGTTGTATAAACATGCAATGTTCTTTCTTTTTTTATCTGGAAAATAAAGTTGACCAACAGCAAATTTATTCTTTTTTTTTTAAGTATAACTTATTATTAATTATTGATTGATGAAATAATGATATTTTGTATCCTCAGAAACTCCCCAATGAATTTTTCTTTTTTATTTTGATGAAAATTTGATTTAACGATCTTCGTAGTCAAATTATGAGATTATCAGTACCCTTAATTGAAGCATCCCTAATCGATGCACGAAATATCCAATTCAGATTGCCAGCTACCCCGACAGACGCGACAAATGATGAAGTTAGGAGAACGGAGAGGAAAACTTTTATCAGTAGAGCATGAAAATCAATTGCGTGATCAGGCCCACTTATTTTCTCAGCAAGGAAACTTGCTGCACATCTTCCTTTTCCATTGAGGAAACTCGCAATCAAGAGGTTTCCTGTAGATCGAGAATGTGCGTGCAGACGAACTTCGATGTTAAAAAGCCGCCGAAATAAAACAAAACGAGAGAAAGGAGCCAAAATGAATGCAGCGTCGGAAATTGAGAAGGACAAAAAAAAGAGAAAAAGAGAATATAAAAAGAAGACATCGATCGATAAATAGCGAGGGATCGCTCGAGACGGCTAGACATCCAAATAAGCACAACCTAAAAGTAACGAAAAGCGGAAGTATCTCCGGAAAACCATTTGTAGCCCGCATCCTTGACTCATGCTCAAAGATGCGGGTAGTTCTCCGGCAATTATACTAATGGAAATCGGGATGTAAGCGAATGGTGGGATGGAAGGAGGATATATTCTTTGACTGTAGGTTGACCAAAACGGAATAGAAGAAAGCAAGGAAGAAGTACGTTAGCGAAGAAGGCGGAAGAATCGGCGAAACTAGTCTAGCTGATGTTGAATAAAAAGTGAGCAACATTTGAGGAGGAAACCTTGCTAGATACCGAAAAGCGAGCGACGAAGGTAAGAGATGAAGGAACTGAAGATGGGAATGTTCGGAAGGGTTGTATACTCCCTCGGTATACTTGGCCGCACTAGTCGTTTCACTGCCAAAATAAGAGAGGCATTAATGAATGAGCCTGAACGCGGGTTAGGATGAAAGTGGAAGGGTCTCTGTGCACATGAGAGAGTGTAAGATAAGAAGAAACGAGTTTTCAAAAAAAACGCTAAGTGGGCTGAAAAAAATAACCGAAACTTCCGCTTCTTCCAGAGCGAAAAGTACTTGCCATCTCTTTAATCTCTGTCATACAATAATGAAACGAGTACGTTTGGATGAAATATTGAGTAACGAAAAATTTTTCAAAATTTGATACAAAGACAAAACAATGTCACATAATTTTCCTACGCATACGCAAGATATTCTATATTGCTTTACTATTTACTAATCTTTTTTGTTCTACTCAAACTAAAAATTAAATAAGATCATTATCTATGAAAAATACATTTCAAATTTGAAAATATATTAAGTAAATTATATAATCCGCGTGTAATTTAAGACTTATTTAATTAATTAACAGTAATTAAATCAATTTTAATTAAATAAATATGTAAAACTAAATATTTAAAAAACATATAAAAAACATATAAAAGAGTAGCTTTTAATGAAATTTTTATCAAAAAAAAATCGATTTTAAGTTAATCATGACAAGTTGTATATTTAATTTTCAAATCATAATACGGAGCAGGATTATCGATAAAAGTAGTGATGGTCATTTGGAATCAAAACGGTACGCCGGAAATGGCGCAACTCGCAGCTCGCAGCGACGACGAGAGATAGTTGACGGAGTAAATCGAGTATGACGTTTAACGACAGGTTAAACCATTAGACGAGGTTACGATCGATCGGATAATACGAAACGTCTGCGAATTTGATCGCCTGTATCCGTGCCAAATTTCTGTAATCGGCGCAAATGATTACACTGCGCTTTATACGATACTCGAGGTCACCCCTCTCTCATTGTTGCGCCCATAACGTCCCAATACTAGCCGCAATTGGAGTAAATATTTGAGCACTAATTGAACTATTCGGACCGCATATACCCTGTAGTTTCCCGGTTAAACAGTTACACTCGATTGTGGTAAATCATAATGGAAATGTCGTTACCGCGCAGAACTGTATTGCGTTTTCCTGCCACTTGCATCGTTCAGCTAAATATTTATGTAATAAATTATATAAACAGCGTAATGTCGTTCTTCCTCCTTCATTAATTACTATTATATCGATAGAATGTCACTTGCACGACATTATTTCTTGGACGCAACGAGATGGTCCTATTAAGCATTTACGTACTTCGATTTGATCGATCCATGACGCTGTAATTAGACGTTCATTAATGACATCCTTGAATAAATTAAACAAACAAAAAGCTATGTTTTATCTGAACTAACGCCTTATTTTGATGCTATTTATGCTGATCGATATTTAAATTTAAGCCGCACAGCGACAATATCGTCTCTTTCGGAATAATCGTATTATAAGTGGAAATTAAACCAATAAGAATAATAGAAAGAATCTTATTTTTAATCGAAGCGGATCTTGGTTAATAACCTTAATAATATTATATGCAAATTTGAAAATACATTTTTCAATTCTATAAACTGCGTACCGATTTGGATTTGAAACGTAATTATAAACTGAAGGAAATAACATCAAAAATTTTTATGAAAAACGTTAACCGTTAATTTAATGATGGTGCTAATAAATATTTGAAAACTGCAAAAAACTTATTGCGAAAAATATATATGTATATACCTATATACAAGATCATAATATTTTAATATTAAAAAAAATTTTTCTAAGTTAAATAAATACACATTCATATTATACCTCTTAATACGCAGACATTAAAATGACATGACGAGTTAAATTAAACGCGAATAATATTCACCATTGGAGATCATGACCAATGTCTCTGCTGTCGTTCAGCCTAAATGGAGATGGAGCACGCTTCCGGCATGCTCGGATCAACCTCTATACGAGCTAACGCACACCGATCCTGTACAAATCCTTCACGCGTGTATGCGTACGCGCTAATGAGCCGGAACACCTAGCTGGTACAGCTACAACGTTGGCTTCCACGTGTTTGTGCGTTAGCACAAACTCGGTCTACGGGGATATGCCGCAACAGCGGCTTGCCGTAGTCCCTGTATATCTCGATCGGGCGTGTAAACCGTGCGCAATAATGACTGACTGACCCACATGTACAGACCTTTAAACTCGGAGTACCAAATAGATGAACGAATAGATCATAAAAGTTAAACATTCATTAAATACCAGAAAACTACTTCCTGTACAAATTGTAACGTATTAATTTTTTGTTAAATGTCAATGAATTATACTGCAAGTAGTTTTTCATGAATTAATCTACAAAGTATATGCGTATATGTTCTTGTAGGAATTTCCGCAAAATTGTCGACGCAAAACAAAGAGCGTACGATATATGGCACGCATATCTAGGTCTTACTTTATTTCATTGTTATACCACAGAAAACTAAATTGTTCTCGAGATCGTCATTATTTTTAACTAGAGAGAGAAAAGTTTTGTAGGTCTAAAGCAGGCAGCACAAGAGATATTTGTCTTCTACTGTAGAGTTGAAACTGAAGTTTATAAACAGTATACAACGATATATAGTAGTTCAGATCAAAACATGACCTGAAGAATGTCAATGACTTTTATAGTTATTCTCAAAACTTATCTGAATATTATCTGAATTTAAGATTGTCTTATCTTTGTTTCAATCGCTGCTTTGAAAAAAACATCTGAAAAAAAACGTTAAGTATTTGAAACTCATGTAATTATGATGTATAATATTGCTTGATGCCAATCCAGAGAATACTATTATCTTTTTTTTATGTTTCTGGTATAAAGAAACGAAAACTTTTTGATTGGCTTGTCGATAAGGCAAAAATCTTTACGAAGCTTCTCGAGGAATCAGATGAATAATATCCTCGTGGTCATAGGGAAGACCCGCGAAGCACTGGAGGCATTAATTATCCGACGAGAATCGTGCGAAAAAGTTGGTCGAAGGAGCCAATCAAACCGTCCGGTTTCCTTCACCTTGATTTTAACGAAGAAGCGCGTGGCGCAGGAGCGCCTGAGCGGAAGAATCACATTACCGAGCGTCAATTAACGGGCGCCGTTTCGCGCGGTACCCACGATTAATTAGAAGCTTCCGGGTGAGCTAGCAACGGCTGCTAGCTGGAGGCTCGCTGTCGCCACCAGACAGGCCATACGAATACGATGCGGGATGGGGATGGATACGAACGAGGAAGCGAGATAGAAACCTCGGAAGAGAGGGTGCCGCCGATAGAGCACCGTTCCGCACTTCCGTGAAAGTCGTGGAACTCGCGCACGGTAGATTAACTGTTAATTGGTTAAGCATCCGGAGTGGTGTCCGTAAGGAGAGTACGAGAGGGTAGATACGCCAGTCTCCATCTCGGAGCGCGGAGTTTGATTTCCGCCGGAACGCACGTCCCTGTCACGTTCACTGCCGCGGATATAACTATGCGATTGTCCGGATTCGCTTTGAAATTACTAATTAAAAGATCACAACGACTTTCCTCTTATTGGTATTTCATTGACGCGGCCACTTTTACGTTTTTTTTACTCGATAATGATTAGTGATATAAAGCGATTATATTTTCTACAGCAAAAAGAATATGGC
The DNA here is from genome assembly GCF_000143395.1 of Atta cephalotes. Lineage (NCBI taxonomy): Eukaryota > Metazoa > Arthropoda > Insecta > Hymenoptera > Formicidae > Atta > Atta cephalotes. The sequence goes on from NW_012130066.1 coordinate 6,005,349, forward strand.
ATACAAACAAAAGTCAATAAAAATATCTGAATTTTTTAACCCGTGATTAAAACATGGATTTTGATGAGAGATTCTAGAATATTTTCTTAATTTTTAAATAGTCAATGATTTAGAATTATTTTATAGTTTCTTATAATCTTATTTTTCGCAGTTTTGTTGTATTCATGTAAGTTATATAATTGTAGTATATTATATTTATGCTAAGTTTGTGTTGCAATTTTTATATAATTAAAAATTTTGAAAATTCTAAAATTAATAACAAGTTTTAATAGATTTCAAGGACCCATATGTTTCTTTCATAAAAGCTTCATTAAAAAAATGTGTTTCTGTTAATACATGAAAAGAACGATTTTACTGAAGTATCTAAATAAAAATTTAGTTAGATACAGATCTGAAAATAATTACGAGTATACTAAACCATCAAAATAACTATGTAAAAAGTCCAACATAATGACAATGTTCCAAAAAATTTTGGATTTTCATTTTAATAACCAACCATCAGGATTTAATTAATGATTTTAATGATCTCATGCGCATACAATTATTTTCAGATCTGTGACTATCTAAATTTTTAGATACTTTAACAAAATCTTTTCAATTATTTGAGAAGTTTCAATATTCATTTTTCACGATAAAATCTGACAATATTTATACACTCAAGATTCATAGGCAATTCCCGATTCCTCGATCAGACAATCACGTTTTAATATGTTCGACACGTTTAATGCACAATCGGAATTATTAAGTTTAGTAATGAGGCATATCGATAATCGTTGCCAGCACAGACCTGATGGTAGGCGTCGAACGATTATCTGGTTATATGCAGCAAGTGCGGGCAATCCGAAAACACCGGTCATTAATAATTCCCTCTGTACTCGGTAAACACAGTACAAAGCTGAAAGTAATTCGCTGCGGCAGCGAACTGCTCCGACCTGGCTGATATTAAGCGCGGCAAATGCATACTCTGCTGCTGGGAATTTCCAACAACGATGTTAAACTTACATCCCACCCGCTGTAATCGATCGTACTGTTGACGAACGATGAAAGGTACTCGTTAAGTGTACCTCGACAGATTGTTCGTACGGGATTACATTTTCGACGCGCAAACTCAGCACTAAACGTGCCTATCTATATTAATATTAAAATAGCCATCGTTTTTTTTTGTTAGGATACAACGTTCTATTTGATACGATCAAGGAACTTATTTTATTGTAATATGTGTAACTTTTTTGTGGTCTTTCTCTTTTGCAACACACAATCTCCTTTCTTTAGAATATGAATTTTTCATATTCCGAA
>NW_012130066.1:6007762-6024715 GCF_000143395.1 Atta cephalotes
TTCGTCACTACTAAACTTAAGTACGTACTTTACCTAACTTAGTCGTACGTTTACCTTACGGTCGTCGTCTACCACGTCACGACGCGTCTCTTCCTTCCCCCCTCCCCTCCTCTCTCTCTCTCTCTCTCTCCTCTTTTCTTCTCTTTTTCGCTCACTCTTCTTTTAACCTCCATCCTCACTCTCTATTGTCCTTTCGTCTATTTTCCGGCATCTATTTTACATATGTTTCCGAACGTACCCACGTGACCGTACGCGTATCTTGTCGTGTATAGATATCCCATCGTGCGACCATTCTCAAGCTTGGTATGCCTCGTCCATCGATAAGTCTCGTCTCAGGAGTCTTATCGATTCTTCGATACGCAAATCCGAAGCGATGGCCGCATTAAATTTACTCTTAAAATTTACTCTTAACCAAAAATCCTGGCAATCTCAAGAATGACAGTGCATTCTATCTCGATAAACAGTCGACTTAACTTCGTGAAAATAACGTATAGATATCTATCACATTATACTGCGAAAAGTTTTAATATTCTACTAACTAGTTGAGATATTTTATATGATTCTTTTGGTGCTTTAAGAAAGTTATTTTTAAATCTCTATATATAACTAAATTTTCAGATACTTTATGGCAAAACCATTTTTTCGTATGACGTACGCTGAGAGAAATGTTTTGTATGAGTCATATGTGACTTACAAAAAACTTTTCCACTTTTTAATTAAAAAATTTTGTTGTTCTAATCATAGTTTAGTCTAACTAAATTTTGATGAAAAGAACAAAATTTTTTAAATAAAAAGTAAGAAAATTTTGGTAACGTCATATACAAAACGTTAAACCATTTCTCTCAATATACGTGAAAAATTAATTGCTTTGGATTTGTCAAAATAGTTAAGAACATTGAATTAACAATTATTTCCCACTTTTCCAATCTTTTTTAATCACGAGCAACTTGTGTGAAGACTCTCGCATGTGACTCTTTATCAAAATCGTAATCGCGAAATTATGTACGACGACGTAATGGTGGTACGACGTTTCGCGAAAGAGCATCCATGAAAGTGTTCCTAACTCGCTCACGTGAACGTAAGTCGTCTTGTTTAATAATTATTATTATGTATCTTCACTAGCGATTCTATCTCTATTTGCTCCATTTCTCGCATCGTCGCGTGAACATTTATATGAGCAACGATTCCTTCCCCTTTCAATACTCAATGTATATTAGGTTTCTAGTTTTTATACGTATTCGCGAACATTTTCTCACACATCTTATGTGAAAACGCACGTATAAGGATATGTCACGCGTACTCGCATGCAGCGTGCAACGTGCATCGACTTTTCATCGGGGCTCCTCGGGGTGTCTCAGCCGAGACACGTAGGATCGAAAAACTATATCTTTCGCTGGCACATTATCTACCGTATCCATGCGCCGTTACTATGCAAACTGCTGAATGGTTTTTCAAACGCGGATATCGGCAGATTCTCCGGGAGAATTCTTATCATTAACGTTAGCTAGAATGCCCAGAGGTATAGAGACGATTCGCAGAACAAGTTTCCAACTTTCATTAAAGCGGGATAAAGTACGCCCTAACAGAATTCCGATTTTTTGAGAAGTTATTGCGTTTAAAATGTGTGTGAGTTCTTATACCGCTGTATCATCGTTTGCCAACTGATAATTTTATCATTTATTATAGTTACAGTCTAAAGGTTTGTCTCCAACATTTTCATTACTTTCAGAAGCGTATTATTAAAGGAAATAATGTTATAGTTACATAAATGACGATATTAAGACTTTCAAAAGAAATACATACAAGAGATGAACTTGGTTTTATCTGCTACTAAAGAAGCATGGTATTTTAGTAAAATGCTCGTTATTATTTTTAAATTTAATGTCAATTTAAAGTAACCTTTTTTCATTGTACAATACGATTATGGAGCAGCTTGTTAAAAATTTAGAAAATGATTAAAAATGCTGGTTTTATATATATAACAAAGTTTATTCTTTATCAAAGTCTGTTTTTATATTATTATTAAACTCTTGCGTATTTTAAAATCTTTCCTAACGCTCAAAGCCAATTTGAGACTTCTTACGTTATCTATTAAAACAAGAAAAATAGTCATTAAAAATGCAGTGAAAACGTATTCGTCGTTTTTTCGTTTCTGGAACAAGATGGTTTCGTACATAGAAAAAACGATTTTGCTGTTTAATTATAATACATTCAGATCTGAAAATAATTTTCTTACGTACTTATCAAAATAATTACGTCAAAACTGATTTACGCTAAAACTGATTGCTAAAATGTCGGAACTTTTTGTAGAATTGCTGATCGTGTTTAAATTTTCTATATAATTATTCTGGTCTAACAAAGTTATATTTTCAGATCTATATATATACTGTAAGAAATAAAATTAAATTTAAGTTAAAGACGTAAGTGGACTTTCCGAGACATGTAAAAATTAAATCCGAGACATATTAAAATTAACCAAAAAATGTTAATTTCAACATTTGGACATATCTCAGAAAGTCCACTTACGTCTTTAAATTAAATTTAGCGTTTTATATTTTATAGTTTATTCACCTTAATTTTTAGATATTTCAGAAAAATCAGTCTTTCCATGTATATTCTTTAAGAGGAGCTTAATGACTGACTGTTTAATAGTACGGCGTTCCTACCGCATTTTTCATCGCCGATGTTGCCCAGTGAGATCCCATTTATTCCCCGGTGACCGAGCGAGACGAACAGAACTCGCGTGCTATCTCGATGTCGCGTTCGCGATGTAGTTTTTTCGACATAACGCGGAAGCGTAACTGCGGCATGGCGGACACAGGACACGAGTGAACGTGCGGAAGTGTTGAATGTGGGTGTGCACACATGTATGCGTGTAGAGAAACGAGGAACGTACAACGGAACACAGCCGCCTAGCGCCGGACAGGCGTATACATTTACATACGCGAATACGCGAAAAGAGAAAACACGCAAAAATGCGGGTGAGAGAGAAAGAGGAAGAAAGAGAACGAGAAAGAGAGACGAGTCGGGATGACATGCCACCGACTCTGCTAAACAACATGACCCGTGAAATCAAACAGAGCCCAGGTACGCACGTGCGTACGTAAATGCGCCCGGAATACGTACGCTATGTGCGTATCCGCCCGCCGTGGCATAATTGCACCGCCGCGATTAATAATTAGACGCGAGGATCGGATTCGATGTCGTCTCCGCTTCCCACCGTACCGTAAGCGTGATGATTCGATTTATCGCTTCGCAACCTGGCAACCCTCATACACCGGATATCGACTCCATCGTCGATTCCCCAGATTCCTAAGCAAACTAATTATTGCCGAGCAAACTTGCGACGCAGCCTGGAAATGCGAGCAAGCGAGAGTGAATGAGACTTTCGCGATTTTCAACCGAATCCGTACCGGGAAAATCGATCGCGAATATTTACGGAACACTAAATGAGTTTTTATTCGTTTGTCGCTCTCCGATACAAATCCCGCGGCGGAGTAAATTGAAAGCTGCTGGCAAGGAATGGCAAATTATATTTGCTTTGTCGCGCATGGAATTTTCATAAATTTATTATTGCTTTCCGCGTTGGTCCGCGCGGATTTTTTCGTGGGGAGTTACTGCCATTGTTGCACGGCATCTCCCCGCTACGAAATATATGATAGGATTTTTCAAAAATTCAGCACGGAGAATTGCCGTAGTGAAGAAGATCGTTATAACTGAAGGTAAGGGATAGGCGACGGGAAATAAGGGCACACAGACACCACACCGTCTCGACACGGCGCGGCGCGGTGCGAAATGGTCCGTAAGCGCGGCCTGTATCGTCAAATTTAACCGCGCTCTGCACAGCACAGAGGTTAACCGATTTAGCCCCGAATAATTCACTAATCTGGTTAGCCGCGCTGGATGAAAATTACAGATAGCTCCGGAGTTGCGCATTAGTCCGTCTGATTAGCGGCCTCGCGCACGTCCGTGCCTGCCTGTCCGCTCGGAGCACCTTAACTTGATTTAACGATACGGCGCAGTATCCAAACGCGCTGACGAAGCCCACGATTCGTGGGATTAACTTCCTCGAGCGCGCTTCCGCATGCTATATCCGGCATTAAGCGTGAAGGGCCGAGCGATTTTTATCGCCGAGAAGACTCATCCAGCCGCTGTAGACTTTTCATACATCTAAAAATGTTCAAGACTTGCAAAAAAATCTCATTTACTAAAATATGAAAAGAACGGCAGAGCCCCCAGAATAATTCACAGGATTAATAAAATATTTACGCACTGCATCTGCCAGTTATAATTTAACTTTTATGTACAGAGTGGTAAGAAAGTTTGGCCACAGTTTTGTGTTTATTAAATCATTATATTTATAATAAATCTAGACTTTTAGTTATATCTTACTATATTTCAAAAATAATTATTAACATTGAAAATAACTATTTTTAACTTTAATACAAGCTTTAAGATGCTTCAGGAGCACATTAGCGATAGTTCGCATTTTTTCACGGATATAATCTTTCATCAATAGAGCGATCTTTAGTTCATTAATTGATAACAATTTTTTGGTGCAGAATCTTTTTGATATTTAATAGGGTGTAATATTCTAGAGTTTGTTTTTTTTAATGTATATTGTTACCTAAGTAACAAGCTGATCATTTTGACGTAAAAATAATGATAAATACATCAGCTTGTTATCTGAGTAATGATTTGATAAACACTTTTTGTTATGTAAACTTATTTTCACCCTGCCTAAACATATACCTATATATAATATATCACAACAAATCTTTAATATATAACCTTCAATAATATAACTTGTCTGATATATCTGTATCTAAATTTAAAAGTAGCAACAATTTAAATCAATAATCTTCCTGATCCTCCGAAGAAGAATTAGATTTAAATTGTAATCTAATTAATTGTATAAGTTAGAGATATATTCATCTCGTATGGCAAAACAAGTTTTCCTTCCGAGAGAATAGAAGTGCCTAAGGCGTTTAGAGATCTTGAAATGCCATCTTACGAAAAATTCGTACTACCGTATGAAACCCCAGAGTTGTCTCGGATTAACCTTGAGGGCTTGTTTCACTTCGAACTACCTCTCTCGGTGTCCCAATTTTACCGGTGAGCGACGAGACGAACTCGAGTAGGTACGTGTCGTCCTCAGTACCGACTTCCAACGGTATACGAAGTTCCCGACAAAGGTGTCGCGTTTCAATTTTGATAAACTCCCCGGTACGCGTCCCTAGAGGGCGCCGAGACGCTTTCGAAATTTCATGAAACGAGAATCTCGTTTCTCCGCTTGGTTGTCTCCCGCGTGCGCCTTACGCGTCAGCCTGCGTTGAGTACCTTTTTGCGAGAGGTCGATTTCCAGAATGGAAACGTCATTGTCCATCCCACAGGCGAGAGAGTTACCGAGGGAAATAACAAGGAGTGTGAAGCTTACCATGAAAAATTTGGTAAACGATGTTGTTCCTTTTCGTTGGACGAAAATATATGGGAAAGATGGAATTGAGCTAATTGATACATTTTTTAATTAAAAATCTTTAAAAATATTTAAATCACGAAAGAGGGGATAATTTAATCTTCTTTATTTATCGGATTTATCGATAATTTAATCGGAATGTAAAACGCGACAGTTTTGACAATTGAGATGAAGAGACTGCTTCCATTTTTCATTCTTCGCGACGAGCATACGCTTCCGCGCGGAAAATCTTCGCCTTCGAAACGGAAAAGCAGTCGACTCTAGTCAAGAAAAATGATAAAAGATACCAAGCTCGCGCTCCAGGAAAAAATTCCAACTTAGTCTTTCGTTAGGGTCTTTCGACACAGCGTGTGCAGGATTTTTCTAGATTTCCCATCGGCTTAACTGTGGACCTCCTCCCTACTTTCCTACGATTTGAGGAATGTCTCGCGAATGGTTGGCAGTTAGTTCCTTCACGAGCACAATACCGTGAGCCGCTCGAGCAGCTTTTTGCTTCGACAAAGTCAAACTCGAGGACGGAAAATCGTCGATGCCATTGTTACATCGCATGGGCAATGGGGCGAGTCGATTCCAAGTTGTTCCGCCCTTGTGCACCATCCGACATCGTACCACGACTCTTGACTTTCCGCTTTCGCGTTTTCCGCTTCGCCATTTATCCACGCCGCCTGTTATTTCTTCCTGCTGCTATCTGAACACGCTTCATATCCGGACAATGCCTGCGCCGCGTTCCTTTTTCAACAGCCGCAACAACGACGGAGACGGAAACGGCAATCGACGGTGGCGAAGTATCGCTACCGTTGTTATCCCACCACCTCCGGATTCTATACGTCGGCATGATCTCATGAGGTGGGAAAGGGAGGATGCGGAAAAAGCGTGGCCGAGATGGTCGTGTCGTGTGCGAGCTGATCGATGGAGCATGAAACCACCGATAACACGTCCCTGGTTCCCGCGTGTCGTACAGGCGATATCTCGATTAGCAGCGTTAGTCTTGAATTGCCAGTCACATCGCCGACCTATCCATCGGGGACAATGAAACACAAGAGTATCGGGATATCGATCGAAAAGAACAAAGCCGCAGGAAAGAAAGCTGGCGGATTTAATCTCGTCTTTTATCATTAACATCCCTCTTTCTAAAGAATAAAACGTATCAGATACTAAGACGTTTGTCTCTTTAAATTTAAATGTCTAATAATGAAGAGGATAGACATTTGCATGTAAAAAGGAGTTCTAAATTTTGATTCGTATCTCCATAATTTGCGTGCGAATACTCGAAATATGACTTTAATTGCGAATTGAAACTGAAAATTATATGCTGATACAAAACGGCTCGCTATTTTATACCGGCAAAAAATATTTTATTTTAGCTTTTACTTCGCCATTTTACTATTATGGCCTCACTCGAAAATACATATAACGTCAGTTTTGACATTATTCACTCTTCTGACATTGTTCTGCAATTTTTCAACACTCGAATTTAGATTCGTTTCGTAGCAGTGTTTTCGGAGAGCGTAACAGAATTATTTATAACGAGAATATGTATTCTCTAATGCAAAATATATTTTCTCTGCTGCGTCACAATAGCGAAGCAGCGTTACTGCGACGGAATTAACGATCATTATCAAGCGCCACTGCTTTTTCTTTTTTTTTTTATTTTTTTATTTTTTTTATTCGCGCGTTTCGGATGCAGGTGAAACATGCCCGCTCCACGTGACGCGGCGTGTTACACTACATTCCCGGAAACGTCTAGCCATTCATATCCCTAAGTCAGTGTCGTCCGCTAGAAGCGGAGATGAAGAAACAACCGCGAAGATAGAAATATATGCGCCACGTAGCTCAGAACGACGAGCGAATGCGCGAGAAAGCGAGCTAACAAGTCGCGCACACGATTCCGGAAATACACGGCGTTGTCGCCGACATTCTCGCGCACGCGTTTGCAACGAGAAAGAAACTACGTGCCGGAACTTCAGAATTTTATGTATGGCATTTCGTCGCCGAAGTATGCCGACTTGCCGCGTATCCGCCATGGAAGAATAGCTCCGTCGTCTCCTTGCGAACTTTCTGTTCTACCGCCTTGGTAGAGTACCATGGCTCGTCGTCTTCTTGTCGCCGGATCGCACTCACTTTTTCTTCCGTAAGAAAGTCTCCGGGAAAACTCCACTGAATATTTTCCTCGCCTAGATATCCGATCATCGTCGCGACCGCCACGTTTCCGTTAATACTGCGAAAAAGTTTCACGCTGAACGATTTGCGACGCTTTCTTATATTGCACTAATACATTGAAAGAAAAGATTGGTTGCTGCAGCAAATTAAATGGTTAAATATGGCATAGCATTTTTAATTGGTTATAGCAACCAATTTTCGGTTGCGTTAATCAATTGAAATCCTACTATTGATATTATGGATTAACACAACCAACAATTGGCTGCAGCAACCAAAAATTGGTTATTGCAAACAATTAAAAATGCTATGCCATATTTAACCATCTAATTTGTTGCAGCAGTCAATCTTTTCTTTCAGTGTATCATATCGATAATTTTGACGAAACGTAAACGCGAATAGCATTTCGTATATATTTTTTCAATAAATAGTATTTTATTGAAAAATATATACGAAATGCTATTCGCGTTAACAATAACTATCATATTCTTACTTTGTCAATTTTGAATTCTGCTACTTCAATTAACTTTTTTATATTATTTATGAATTTCTATACTATTTTTATTTCTATTTTATTTATAACTATTTAAATAATTTTCTAATCCATATAACTCCAAGAATATTCCCTTAAAAATTCTCTTATTAATTCTTATTAATATCAATTGCAATTGAATCTATTAGATTAATTATTCGACTTCGTACTATATCTGTCCATTTAATTGCTAATATAATTATAAAACATCTCCTTTTATCACTTTTAGAATCATCAGACATTTATATCCATAATATTATATTATTAAATATTATTATTTTTACACAAATTTTATTATTTACTTTAGAAATTTCAGTTTTCGCATTGAAAGAAAAGATTAGCTGAATATGGCACAGCGTTTTTAATTGGCTGCAGCAGCCAATTTTTGTGTTAATCTATCGAAATCGTATATTAACATTGCGGATAGGCTATCGGGAAAATTGGTTGTTGCAACCAATTACCATAAAAATGCTATGCCATATTTTACTAATTAATTTGCTGCAGCAGCCAATCTTTTCTTTCAATGCATTAATCTAAACTTATGTTCGCAAACAAATTTCCATTAAAATTGAGATATTAAAAAACTGGGTCAGTTATAAAGAAGCTACGCGTTTCGCGAGAATTATCTCCATGTTGAGATCCATTATTAAGCTTTGCGTTCACGGTGCTAGAAATCGGTCTAAAATCTCGGAGAAAGAATTAATCAATTGCATTGATCATGTAATCAAATTGTTTAGAGATTATTTATTGAGATTTGTCAATTCTTTCTCTGACCGAGAGAGAGTTCTTTCTCTGATCTCAAAGCTATTTCTAGCATCATGGACACAAGATTTTAGAATAGCCAATATTTCATGAACATTGCAGTTCACTTTATCAGAAAGCAAGATAGCCTGATACGTGGATCAATTATATTCTATGATATTGAGGGTTATTTATTGTTTATATATATTTTGAGAAATATGATTGAGAAAACATTTATTATATTTGTTATTTTGTTCGTTATTTGCGTGAAATTCTTCATCGTTGAATAACTTGATCCATTCTTTTATAAATGAACGCTGCAGCCAAATTCAAACTAGACTGTATTTGTATTATAAACAATTGATGAACGCGACGAGATATTGTGCTTAACGATCGTGGATTAAACATGTCGTGACGTCAAAAAAAAATGGCGCGAGTCAGTCTTCCACGGCTGAAGTATAATATTACGGTGCGCCGGTGTATGCAAATTTTATTGTTTCCCCGACCGAAATTAGTTCGTGGCTATATGAACTCATATATTCCGAAAACTCGTTTTAAATTTTTGAGATTGTTCGTAAAAAATTCCATCCGCGGTTAGTCATAAAAATGTACGACGTTGCGTGGAAACGCGCTTTAATGACACCGATGCTCTGTTTAACTTTTTACCGTATTAATTTCACAAAAAAACAAAAAAGGAAAAAGGGAAGAAGCGGATAGAAAAAGGATCAGTCGTTGCGCCCGGTTTGCTCTCGCGCGGTCGATTTTGTAGATCTCGATTCAAAATGTATGCGCGCGTAATCGCAGCGCCTCCCCGTCGCCGATGGTTTGTTGTCGCCGACATTGACGGTGACGAGGTGGAACGTCCATGGTCGGTGTTACCATTTTGTATGTACGGAAGCTTCCGCAACGGAGCCGACGGTAGCGTAAAAAGATTAGCCGTGCACGCGAGTTTGTAATGCTCTCACGAAAATCCAATTACCTCCGCGTCCCAGAATTGTACGAGCAGGTGCGGCGTAATTGTCGAACTGGTTGTACATTTACTGCCTTTGCCCGGTAACTCGATTATTTATTCGCGCAGAACTTTATTTTATATCTATCTCCCCGTCTCACTCTTCCTGTTTTTCTCTCTTTCTGTTTTGAATGGTCATAAAACTGATCGAAAGAATGTGGAGGAGAGGGGAGAGATAAAGATTTCGCGATGGAGAAATATTGTTTCCAGATACGTTTTAAAAAGGAACACACATCGGAAGGAAACTCCTTCCTCTTTTCTCGTAGCAAGAGTTGCGATTTCCTTCCTCGTTCTGCCGGAATATCGGTCGACTAACGGAATCGAGACTTCATGAGGCTCTATAGCATTTGAGAAAACGGAAATTCAATTGTTCGTAGCGATTGCTAACGGAGAACGGCACGGCGACCCGCGACGTCCGAAAGAGGATCATAGAAAACTGATTTTTTTCCGGTTCCTTTCAGTTCATTCCTTCTCGTGTCCGCCTCCTTCCTTTTCTTTTCTCTATTTTCGACCAACGAGCGCAGAAATAGCGGTATTATTGGCTTATACGTCTCGCCGCCAAGACAATACACTCGCAGCCATACATTCCTATGAAAGAAGCTGATACCGGCTCTTTCGGTACTACTACGTGACTGAATCGCATCTCTGCCCCGTGGAGAAATCGGAGTTATATCATAATTCAGTTTCAACGCTGGAGAGAAAGCCTTGGTATTATTTTCGATATCTTGACTCGCGCGTATAAATAGAAACGACACCGGATGTCGCTGAGTCGATCGAGGGTGAGGATCTTTTCGAGCGAAGCTTTTCCGACTTCATCTGATTCGCCTGCCTTTCCCCCTCCTTTCCTCGTTTATCATCCAACCATATCGGTATCTTCCGGTTCACAGTTCACGGATTTTCCCTCGATCCTTTTCCACCTACGGCTTACTCAGAAGGACTCTTAACATCCGCTGAGTCAAGTCGAGAAATAAGTAAAGAAACTTCTTGCTGTCTCTCTTTCTATGAGATCTCTTCTTAGGGATTCGGCCCGAAAGGCAACCGATCATGGTGCGGTTCACGAGAATACAAGTCTGGTAAGGTGAGAAGAGGAGGAGAAGGAGGAGGGCATGATTTATCGTGGCTGTGAACTAAGATGTATCGCGGAAATACTAGTCGAATCGGATAATCACAGCAGCGAATGGTATATAGAGGCTTGACCTCGTGAAGAAAACGAAGATGAAGCTCGAGGACGAAACGATGAAACAAAAATCGACATGTCTTTTTCTCCGATCTTTCTCACTCCGTGCGAAACGGTACGCCATTCAATAACGCCACCGATATTGAGTGACGGATGAATTATTAAAATAGGGCGGGTACGTCGCACGCAGAATGCGAAATGAAGTCCGATGAAATTTTCCTCTGGCCGTCGATTTTCGGCGATTTAAATTATACAAAATACGGTGTAATTCAATTACCCCGCGGGCAGCGGCGCATTATAATGCAATCAAAGGGTGAAGAGTTCTGGGCATACCAATTTCGTCCGCGCCCATATATATCTTTAATCAATTATTCCGCGATATTACAGCTCATTATTAATTTGTGTTGTTTCAAACACGCTGCTGTACGGCGTTATTTGGAAATTTCATCGATCCCGTTCGGAAAACATGGATGCGGAACGAAATTCGTAGAAATTAATTTCACGATCAAACGATTCGTTCGTGATTCTCGCATGTTACAAATTGAAAATAGAAAAGTTATAGGAATTAGTACCGTTAGTACCGTTTATTTAATATGCTTATGATTAATTTAACGAAGTGATATTTCCTTTTAAAATTTTACTTTAAGTTTTTAATTTGAGAAAAAACACATTTATTCTATATACAGTTAATCGATTTGGTTGGCGAAACCAAGGGTCATTACTCATCGATATGAAAGAACCAAGAAACTATCTGGAGACATTTCTTAAGACGAAGGGGCGGAGTTAAGCTGACGGAAAATCCGGAAAAATCCCTCGGTGCGAAGTGTCGAAACCCTAACGAAACGATGGGTGAAGAATTTTCCTCGGTAAGCTCGGGCGTCCTTTATCATTTTCCTCGTTTCGAGCCAGCTTTTCCTTCAGCGAAGGACTACAAGGAGCTTAAATGTCTCCCGCCATCATATGAGATCGACGGAGTAATAGAGCAAAGCGGTCTGGATATACTTCGCGAGGTTAATGTTTACATCACGTCGCGACTAAATGGGGGGAGGAGAAAAAGTCTGCGATTACATGGATCGGCATGGAATCATAATAACAGGATGCTTATTCGTCGTGCATCGATCGCACGAGTGTTGGATCGGGTCCTCTCGGTAGCTCCAGTTGTGCGTCGCACCGTCAATATTTGCCGTCGCGTTATAATTTCGAATCAGCGAACGAGGGAAAATGTCGCAGCCGGGTTCATAGCGCAAACGTCACTCGAAACAGAAAGAACGCCTATCAATCTCGCTACACAACATCGATACGCATTTTCCGTTTAATCCTCTCGGTAATTTCCTTAAACAAACACTGCGTCACGAATTATTTTCGCGGGACCGCTTGCGATTAAAAATTACATGCCTCTCTCCCTCTTCTCTCTCTCTCTCTCTCTCTCTCTCTCTCCCTTTTGTCCATATAATCCCGATGGTTCAACCACATCGCTGTAATGGAAAAATCATCCTCGATATACGATATATGACGTATAAATTTACTTTTTCTCCTCCCTATTTCTCTCCATCCTGTATCTTTGTTTGCAGAAATGCCAACGTAACGGAAAATATTTCACACGTGAAATTAACGAAGCATAATTACTTTCCCGTTTACGTGTCGATGTACAATGTCAATTTTTATGATATTTCGTCAGAAAATACATTTCATTTATACGATAATATGAAATTTTACGATTAAAGAAATTTTTATCAGCCAACTATATTAATTGAGAAAATGGAGGTTGTTGAATTCTGCTCGATCTTGGTAACTTTAAACTACATTGAAAGAGATCTTACCAAGTCTGCGCATCGTTACAGTTTACGAGATGGAACATAAGAAGCACGGTAAGAACGGGTATACTGAGATAATAGTAGCTGCCATCAGGTACTGCCTTATGACACGCCCTTGTCTCTCGACGACCTCCACTTCAGCGTCATCAAGTACGATAACCATTATAATCAGGAGTTTTGCGCTCTGGCGCAACATCACCTTCTGCATACGCTTGGAGTGTGTTTCATAACGTGATATAACGAAGCACTATTGCTCGGAACTGTTATAGTCTTAGAATAGATATTATCTTGCGACTGTGAATTGCATAAAAGTAGTTAAGAACCAGACCGTTTGAGAACCAGAAAGGGATGAAACTCGACTAGTCATTCTGTAATAATTTAAACTGACCTCGGCTAAAATGGCATGGAGTATTAATAAATTGCGATCAGTTGGACTAGTTTGACGTACGCAGATTAAAAGTTATAGCGAGTTTACGTACTGTATTCTAACTGACCAAACGAGATTACTAACAGAATACTCTTCTCTGGATAGAATTTGACAGCATTTGAGAATCAAGTTGCGAGAAAACGTGCAGTGGATATATTTTGCGCCCGTGACAGACTGCGTCAAAAAATAGACAAGCTGGATCTGAGTCAACCGTCGTTATCTGGCTGTTTTTATCACCGGATACTGTCGCGCGTGTTCCAGTATGACATATGGTCGCAATGCAGTTGCACGTAGAACGATGGCGTGTCTCTCTTTTTTCGCCTTTCTCGACGGCTGCCTTCGATATCTTTCTTTAGCCGTTGCATTTTCCACTATCAATCGCGGTGATGATCAAAAGTTTTGCCTTTCTGCACAACATCCCAGCGCATTCTTTAGAATTTTTCCTACGTTGTAAGCGCCTGAAGGGTTTCATCTTTTTACGACTTTTAACTGAACTTTACTTTTTTCCAAGTAATTTTTAAAAATTATCTTATTAAGTCATTTCTCTAAATTATTTGAATTATAAATCTCCCGCAAAGTCATCTCATTTTCTTTCTTTATTCTACTTTATTCTACTTGCGTCCCTTTATTACGAGATCGTACATTCTGTAATTATTACTGTCACCATTCGCCACTAAGAGACGCCCCAACGTTAATCATAATTGGCTGAATTACGCAAATTTGCTAGAAAAGGAAGAAATGATTAAGGATAAGGAGTTCTCTCTGGTGGATCAGTGGAAGTGAAATGATATACAGTTGGCTCATTACGAGCTTCTACAGGACATTGATGCGTACTTCGTCCGCGGGTTTGCGACCTCGTAAACTCGGAGTGATCGCTTACAGGAAACGACTTACCTCTTGTTCTCCTTGAATTCGCACGATAAAGAAACGTACATTGAAAAGCTTCTGATATGCTGTCGTAGAATTTTTGCGCTGATGGTCGATTGTTGACACTTTACGAGCAACAGTCGAAATATGGGCAACTTACGCACAATCTTTTAAGCCTCTCTTCCAAGCATCTTTCTAATTCTTACGAATATTATCATATTTTATTATTTCCATTTTATTAACGAAATGAGAAATACATAATAATTCGGTGTGGAGCTCATCACCGCTAAAATGGCAAAAGGATCCCCGTCCCAATCCTGTTAAAAAATTGGAGATTTAATATATAGAGATGATAATTCATGCGTGACGCGTGTCTTTGGTGCGTGCTTCGGAAAGATCATATCACGGTAACAACGAATCAGGTATTCATCGAACGCGCCGGTCACTAAATCGCGCAATTAATTGAAAACTATCGCGCGACGCGTGCCCAGTACTTCCAACGAGTTGTCGGCGCAGCGGCATAACGATTTCAATCTAGAATTAACGCGGAAACACGCATCGTTTACCCCGCGCCGGGCATTAATCCGGCGTTAGAAAAAAGAGTAAATAAAAAAGAAGCACGTTCGTTCCCGCCTCCAATTAACTACGGTCAGATTTATCTTGACTAGCGACGGAAACTGCTGCAGCGCGGTTTTGTGGAGAGTATATACGTGCCCCATATGGTTTCGTACGAGATGGGAATCTATGTTGACCACACATACGCGTTATTCACAATTAAGAGACGGCAAGCCCCCTTGCCGAATTCGCTTGAATGTGCATCCTTAATAGAAACTTTATGCACTTTTTAAGCAGTTATTGGACAGTTATATTTACAATCTAGTAACTGAAAAGTAAAATTACTTAGGATCTAGATGTTATACTTTGTCTGCAATTATTACGCAGAAAAAATACAGCAAAATATAAACCCATTTATTGAAAAAAAACAAGATAACAAACAAATTACGCAATATTTTAATAATAATCTATTAATGCTAGGCAATTAATTGGGCAGGTGTCTACACAAATGCACATATTTTTATCAGGAAAATTGCCATTGAATAAAACTCTAACAAGCTCTTGTCCATTTCAATGCAGTATTGTTACAACTAATTAAAATACAGTAGAGGAGAAGGTGATATTATGATCCTATTTACATTTTGTATAAAAATTTGGTTAATAATGAATAATTAAATTTGAAACTCTCTTAACGATTGCATTCGTTGAATTATTCAATTCTTAATTATTATTTGATTATTGAATTCAAAATTGTGAAATATTTATTTTTTTGGGTATTTAAAAAAGGGAGGATACATTTCAATTCCACAAAAAAGTAAACTGCAGAATGTGTGCAAATATATATACGTACTTATACATAACTTCTTCTGCATACTTAGTATTAAAGCTACTTAAAAATCTGTAGTACTTATAACATAAACTATAGCTTAACAGTAGAGCTACAGTCGATTTATGGAATAATTATTTTGATATGAATATCTCGAAAAAGAAACTATTAACAATAAGCACGTTTAAGGGAGCTACATAATAAAATGCCATGCTGTTGTTTTAACTTTGCATAACTCGAGAAATTTACACAGCTAAATAAAATGTTAAATAACAAATAACAACATATTAAAATATACATATATTTGTATTATAATACATTCAATTTAAGAAGAATGAGGAAATATGTGTGTGAAAAACTAAATGTTAAAAAGTACCTTAAAAACATTTCGAAATGCTTGACTATAAAAATATAACTCTATAATATGTAAATGCTGATTATTGTGTATTGATATATTAATCAATTATCATGATAATAGCCAGTTACTGAACAAAAAATTCCACAATATATTTAATCTAAATTGACCATAATATCACCTTCTCTAATATTAGACAATAACTGGATGAATATCTATGAAAATTGCATATATTTCTTATCAGAGATTCTATTTTTCTTTACACGATGCCTTATTAAATCGCCACTTCTAAGGAAGACTGGCGCATCTGATGTATCTTAAGATTTATTCTTCGGCAACGATCTTCTCTAAAGTAATTGGATTAAATTATAAATTTAGATAGAAATATCGATTCGAACGTATTTATATTCGCTTTTTATTTGTTTTTAATTTCTTATGTGCATTCAACTAGTAAATGTAGAACTGATTTCAAGAAAATAATATAATAAGATAAGAAAGTAATATCAATCGAAAACTCAGAGTGTTACAAATTTTACTATCGTAAATCAGAAGCTTTCTAATGCAGATTTCTTTATCATGCGAATTCAATTCAAGTTTATGAGTCTGTACATGCAAATCTTGTTTAGGATAACATCAACGTATCGAAAATATATAAGAAAATTAATTAAAAAGAGGGAATTATGCGAAAAGAAGTTAAATGATGTGTAATTTTTAAAGTGTTCAAAAGTTTCCAATGGATCAATTAAATCAATCCTTTTTACCTTGGATTACCAACTAGAAAGATGAAATCAGCGTAAAATAATCGATTCAACATTTCGAAGGCGTATAAATGGAAAAAAAGAACGACGCAAATTTGTTTTAAAATGCAGAGAGAGAGAGAGAGAGAGAGAGAGAGAGAGAGAGAGAGAGAAGAAGAGAGAGATACGTACGAAGGACGAAAGACGTACGTAAGTTCGTTACTAAGTAACGAAGTAAGTTGGTACGGTAACCGTTAAAACGTTACTTCGTTGTCGTCGT